>NC_080572.1:208022373-208322373 GCF_030247185.1 Malaya genurostris
TAAAAGTAGTTTATTTGGTTTGATCGAAATAGAGCATGAGATAGCAACTCTAGGTTTAACTAGTTTCAAAACTATTTCAATTTGTAGGTCATATTTGTTGCTGGCAAATGAATTAACTTCGGCTATTCCGGTCATCTGAATCCGGTGTCAGAAGTATTGGAAATAGAGATAAAAAACTGCAAAAAGCATCTCACTCACTTTTTTTTCAAGATGGCCAAATCGATTTTCACAAACTTCTAGATTCAAAGGAAAAGTCTTACAGTACCATAGGAATTGCTAAATTTGTTGTGGATACTACTTCCGGGTCCGGAACTTCAGAATAAACAGGATTTGTAGGTTTTGTTAGATTAAGTCCGAACAAACTTTCCTATTTTTATTCAATGATCGAAGAAATCCTATTACCTTCGGTCCAAACTGTTAAAAATAGAAAAGGTTATGCTTATGTATTCTCAAGCAATTTTTTCTGTTCTTGTTCATTATTCAAATAAAAGTCTTTTGAAGAATCCCTTAGTAATATTTAAAGGCACGAGTTATTCGAGAAAGGCATTATCACACCCCTAGTTGTAATAAAACATGTTGCTTCTTGTTCATTTGATGTCGCTTCTCACCGATTTCGTTCTTAAAGCGCACCAATTGTCTAACGTAACGTTCGCTATTGATTGTCCTGCTTTTTTCAAGGTAGACTATAAACACAATTTCACGAGCATCCTAAAATACAGAGGCCATAACCTCCACATTTGCGCTTTCAGCCACTTTGGACTCACTGACAGTAGTCTACACGGCTGACGACTGCTTTGACTCCGGAGAGTAGTGATGGATCCAGGTTTCGTCCATTGTCACATATTGACGCAAAAAATCCGGGTTTATTTCAACGAGACAGATTCACACAGCGTGAAACAGCTCTACAACACGTTGTCATTTTTTGGTCCACCGGAAAGCAACGACAAGACCGAAGCGGATACAACACGAAATTTTCCGAAGTGTCATCAACGAAGACATTGAAAACACAGAAGCAGTTGGTAGGATGACAAAATATCGATACGATACAGACGCACGACCCGATGATGTCGCTTGGGTTACGAGGGTTTCCTCCTTCGTTACTGGTGTTCATTTGGGCACCATAGCCTAGTTCGTCCGGTATGGAAAGCATGGAGCAGAGACTTTACTACACAACAACGTTCGAACATGTAGTATTTACTACAATTTTTCGGTAGGTAGCTCCAGAGGATGCTACTCGTGTGTTTGCTGATAAAGTGGAGTAGAAAAATTAAAACCAAACCAAACGTGTTTTACTCTGTGGACTAAGTTTTCGAGAAGATACTACAAACAAGAGACTTTACTACATTTTATTCATACGGCCCAATGTCATTTCCAAATGAGACCATTGAAAATTCTGTGGGTTCTTTTAATGTTTGAATACTGAGCAGAATACAGCGGGCTTTATAGGACGGAAGAGGGTGTCTTGTCCAACCTAATTTACGAAGTGCAAATAGTAAACATTGTTTTTGAACTGATTCAATTCGATCTTCCCATGTGATTAAGTAAGGTGACCAAACTAAGCTACAGTATTCTAGTAGACAATGTATAATGTTTTAACTGTATATGGATCGTGAAAACATTAACAAAATCGTTTTCTGATCCCTAGCATGTTATTGGCT
Organism: Malaya genurostris; assembly: GCF_030247185.1. Classification (NCBI taxonomy): domain Eukaryota; kingdom Metazoa; phylum Arthropoda; class Insecta; order Diptera; family Culicidae; genus Malaya; species Malaya genurostris. The sequence continues at coordinate 208,024,032 of NC_080572.1, forward strand.
CTGTTTATGATTGTATTGTAATGGTCAACAAAAGTCATTTCAGAATCTAGTATTATTCCTAAGTCCCTAATTCTTTCGCATTTTTTTTAAACTATTTGACTTCCAAGAGTAAGTATCAAGTCTGGTGTATTTCAGTTTTTACTGAATGTTATTCTACTACATTTTTTCACATTTAGTTAAAGAAGACTTTTGGTACACCATGTATAAAAAGAAAGAATTTCTTCTTGGTAAACCTTCGCATCATCACTTTTCTCTATTTCTAAAAATAGTTTTTTATCATCTGCGCGTATTAGAACTTTTATCTTTTTTTGCCTTTCTCATATAGAAAGGTTATGGAATCACTGTGAAAACCGACTTTTGAACGGAGGCCCGGAGTGCCGAGTGTCACATACCATTCGACTAAGTTCGTCGAGTACGCAAAATGTCTGTGTGTGTATGTGCGTATATGTGTATGTAACGTAGTTTTGCACTAACTTTTCTTCGAGATGGTTGAACCGATTTTCACAAATTTAGATTTAAATGAAAGGTCTTGTGGTCCCCTACAAAATTAATGAATATTGTTTGGATCCGACCTCGAAAAATTGTGTAAATAAGTGCACTAACTTTTCTCAGAGATGGCTGAACCGATTTTCACAAACTTAGATTCAAATGAAAGGTGGTGAGGTCCCATAAAAAAATCCTGAATATTATTTGAATCCGACTTCCGGTTCGGGAGTTATGGGGTAAAATGTGCAAAAAAAGAAAATATGTGTTCTAACTTTTCTCATAGATGGCGCCACCGATTTTCTCAAACTTAGGTTCAAATGAAAGGTCCTATGGTCCCATACGTAATTCCTAAATTTCATGCGGATCCGACTTCCGGAAATATAGGGTAAAGTGGGTTAAAAATTGTATACCTTCACTGAAAATGAGGAAAAACCTTAAAAAATTTCCAAATCGACCTCAAATCTTTTCCAATTGATAGTTTTTATCAGTAGATGGTCAAACAAACCAGTTTCGGTTATTCTTTTAAGAATCGAAGAAAATTATTTTGAGGAATACCACATATTATATATGATAGTATGATTGATATGAGAAAGGCATCATTACACCACTAGGTGGATTAAAACAGGTTTTTAAACAAAGAAATGTCGTTGACAAACAAGATAAATATAAGAGGATCTAAATGAGATCCCTGGGGAACCACGGAACTGACGTGAATGGGGCTCGACTTTTTACCTTTAAATCTCACAATTTGTAGACGATTTGTTAGATAAGATTCCAACCAAGACCTGGTGAGATTCCCAATTTTTGTAATTTGAACATAAGCACGGGTATGTCAACACGATCGAATGCTTTGCTGAAAACTGTATAAAGAGCTTCAATATGATATCCGTTGTCCGTGGCGGTCAGGGTAGAGCGGGCATCTTCAGAAAACTGCGTGTGGATTTGTTGGAAAAATTTAGCGAAAAGATTACAAATTTCTTTTGAGTTATTACCAATGTTTTCCTGTAGATACATTATTGACGGAAAGTTTTCTGATTTCAATTTGTTTCTAACATGACTAAAGAATTTTATTGGGTAAGACTTTATTTCCAGTTCAGTTTTTAAAGTTATACTCTTTAAATGCAGTATCAATTGTTGAATTTAGTTGATCACAGATGTGTATGTAATTCGATAAATTGTCACTATTATTTTCTCTTTTGTATTTTTTATGAGCTTTTTGTTTCCGATTTCTTAGGTTTCTAATATGCTCGTTATACCAAACAGGATACTTTGAATTATTTTGTCGCCTAATTTTCTTCAATGGGACATCTTCAATTATTATAGCGAACAGCAGTGTGTAGAAAATATCGAAAGAAATTTCGACAATTCCTTCGTTTATAAGGAGTTGTTGCCAGTCTATTTCTCGTAGCTTACGACTAATACTATCATAATTTTCTAAGTGATTATCGAAAATTTCCTCATACTCGTAGTCGTCGGATCTATTAATCTGATGTATAAACATTGAGAATTCGATTGCTGTATGAAAAGCTTCATTTTTCCACAATGGAGCTGGTGATTTTTTTACACAGAAATCATTGTGAAAAAAATCTAAATAACAGTTTTGCTGATTTTTTACATGATTAATTGGATTAAGACCTAAACCGGATATTTTGTCGAACAAGTAATGAAGTGTTTTATACTCCCCAACGAGAGAAAGTAAAATGCTATCATTTTCAGCGTCTGGAATAAAGTCGATATTGCGCTGATTAAAGTCTCCATGTATATATGAACCTCAACTTCCGATGAAAGCTTAGTCATAATTTCATCAGCCACAACTTTTCATATGTGTCTCTTTGGGCATTGTTAGGAGGAAAATATACTGAAACAAAAATGTGTGTTTCACCTGCTAAATGAATTCTTACCCATACGTGTTCAAATTCTTTAAATTTCGTAGTGGTTATCATTTCGGCGTCAAATTCCAGGGTTGTTACGGTCGCGCGGATTTCGCGATTTTCGCGATTTTCGCGGATATAGCGCGGTTTCTGCTAAGGTTTTGATGCTCTGGCGCGGATTTCGCGCGAGTTTCAAAAAACATTTCATTTGTTCGAATAAAGAAAATCATTGCAAATGTTTTAAGCTTGTGAGTTTTATGAAACCCTCAAAATTAAAGATGGGCGAACGTTTCAGTAATTGGTCTAGCTGGCCGAATTGGTGAATTTTCACCTTGATAAAACTAAAATTTACTAGAAGGCGGTTCTTGCAAATGTTTTCTTCAGTGGACAAAATTTCGATTTTATGCTTTTCGATCTCGAGTGATACAAGTTACTATTTCAACAGAGCTGTTCTGAGGAATTACAAAAACTTTTCAATATATGTGGTTGCGTTTTCCCAATCCAATCATTTTTAATTGGCTTCGATCATATCTAACTGGTAATGAAACAATAGTGCAAATAAGAGTCTGTACAACCTCACCATGTGCTGTTACATCTGGAGTTCCTCAGGGAAGTCACCTTGGACCGTTCATAATTTTATGGTATCTCAACTATCTAAATTTTTCGATCAAGTGCATGAAACTATCGTTCGCCGATGACTTTCATAATTCATATTTCAAAATGGTTTAAATGCCACTAAATGCTCCGTCATCTCTTTTAGTAGCAAAAAGTCTGTATTCAAGTTCGACTATAATATTCCACAAACTGTTCTCGAACGCGCATCGTCTGTTAAGAACTTGGGTGTTCTGGAAACCAAGTTAAATTTTAAAGAGTACATAGAGCTTGCAATTGTTACCATTTGACATTCGACGTCGTAGTTTTCCTATTTTTTCTTCGGATTTCCTATGTTAGAACTAATTATGGATATAACGAGCCCGTTGCTAGCTTGTGCCGCATATTTAACAAATGTTTCAATTTATTCGACTTTCATTTATCACGTAATGTTATCAATAAATCGTTTCTTATATTACTGTCTCATTAGATTTAGTTACCAAAGAAGCACTAGATTTAAGGAAATGTATCATTTGGATGATTTTAATCTATTGATGCAAAAGATGAGGAGGTTTTATGTATACTGGAGAACAAGTTTGACAGAAACTCATTCTAGTGTGCTTTTCCCTGATCTAAATAAAAGAATAAAGATGAGGAGGAAAAGAAAGACATTTAGAGTAAAATCTGATCACAGAAGAATTTTTATTTTAGAAACTGAATTTAAAAAGAGTGAATCAGATCATCCTGATGTGGTCTATCTTAAAATTCTTCTTACCAAGAAGGAAATGTTTGCCGAGCAAAATGATGTCGAATATCTTCGGTGAAATCTGTTTAACTTCTTTCAAAATCACAATTGTAAGCATTTTTATTTCTACTGTAACATTTTCCGTACATCAGAGAGTATTAATTAAGGATCAAGAGTAAACCAAGTTAACTTGTGTTGGTAATTTGTGTATTACGTACATTTTATTTGGCACGTATGTTATAGATCTATGTATTCATATATGCAGTGCTACGAGTTTATCAAAGTGATTTGCAGGATTGAGTTTCAAACAATCTTTTTTGACAATAATTTATTCTCAAAAATATAATGCATAAAATATCAGCCTTGAACAATTTTTCACCAATTTTGTTTTGGAAAATTGCTTACATTTTATGAATGTAGATTTTATTCCCTAATAAAAAGTTAGCAACACTGCTTCAATGCATTTGTATTAGATTGGCACATTGTCGCAAAGCTGATGTACCGGTAGCGAAACCTGCCAATGAGAAATGGAAACAATAAAAGGAGGATTCATTCGGAAAATTTCATATCGGCAGTAGTGATTTGCAACATTTTTATTGTTTATTCAATAGTACAAATAGATATCAGCAATATAAGTACACTAGGAGTAGAAGAAAATCGATTTCAAAGTGATTACTACTACTTTTTAGTATAAACTACGATTACATATGGAAAATCTTCAGAAATGTGTGAAATTGGGTAAGGTTAGGTTTTTTCGGATCAAACATTTTTCAAACAGAAACCAGTGTAATGTTGATTCTTCAATGAACTAAGATCAACATTACCACCTCAGAGTAAAAACATTTTCTTTAACTCCTACTATGATTTTTCAAATGAATTTGCCCGTTTTCATAAGAAATCGTTGAAAAGATGGAGTAATTAGCAATTTTCCTACCGATTTGACAGCTCTTGCTGAAAGTATCATCTCTAAACAAGCAGCGCCTCTAGATTTCAGTTTTGCGACAATATGCCAATTGCGCAACACAAATTAGCAAAACTAAACAAAAATTACTATTACAAAAGCAGTTTTCCGGAAAAATAAATAGTTTTACGACAACATTCCATATCCATTGCCTTTCGCGTGTTAAATTAAAGGTTTCTATTTTGCGGGTTCACTTATTGAAGCTACGAAAATCTTTATATCGCAGTAATTTCTGCAAGAGGAAATCCATAAAGAAATGTGTTTGTTGCTAATCAAATGTGTCAGTGGAATTAAGCTAAAACTGAAAAAAATTTTCTCGAGCAGTTTTAAGGAAAACCGAATAGTCTTAGACTAAGACACTTTTCTCGAATTGCAATTTTAAGCAGAATGAACGGATTGGTTTATTTTTCAACCATATGGAAGATTTATTGATTATAATCAGGAAAAGAAGCGCCGGAATTGGTTTTTCGCACATATTGTTGACATTACTCATACGCTTGCAAAGAGTCTTGCTCCTTAACTAAGGACATCGAAAAAGATGGAGAATAAAAATGAAATCGTTTTCATGGGGTTTCTCGAAGTGACGTGTTGTATGCGGACTTATTTATTGTGTTCATATGACAAACTTATGCAGATTTTTAAATTATATTTATGTGAATTTTCAAGTACTGCGGAAAGTATCATCTGCATAAAAATAGTTGTCTAACGCTTCGCTCGAATATCGCGCGTTTTAGTTTTCGACTTCGCGCGGGTTTCGCGCGTTTTGATTGTGAAATTTTTCGTAGCAACCCTGAAACTTATATTTTTATGGATTTCATTAATCTTAAGTGTGCTCTTCATACGGTTGAAATGTTGACAATATGCCACGATTTCTGTCGACGACGCTAGAAGAGGAGATCTTTTTTTTTATTCAAAAGATTTTTTTTATTCAGCCCTCTTTGCGAACAAGTTTTACGTGGCCGATTGAGCCGATTTTTTAAATAATTTTTTGTTTGAGTTGGATCTCGTTGTCACCCTTTTTCTAGGGGGGAGGAGCTTCCATTTCCCTCCTGGGAGGATTGAGGGGCACTTCGTTCGTGGTTCGTCTCGTCATCCATTGCCGCATCGATGGTATTGTTGTCGATTTCCGTCTTCTTTTCGTTGCTAGTTGCTGTAGATGCAGCTTGTTGTACATTGGTTTGCAATTGCTGGTTGGTTGGAGGGTAAGTTGTTAACTTCAGCTGGTGTACTTTGTTCTATAGGGGATGCGTTGGATGGTTTCGTTGAAGGGGATGCTTCATTGTTGTTGGCGGCTGTCACAGGTGTACTGGGGTTACTTGGGGTTTGTGTGAAGGAAGCACCGTTGTCCTTCGGTGTAGTTGTCTCCTTGTCCAGTTTATCACATGGCTTACCGTAGTGAACAGCTTTTTGGCAATATTGACATGTGGCCATCTGTTTGTCATAGGTAATAAGTGATTTGCACGGAATTCTTGCATCTTGACCGAAAATCACATAAGAAGGTATAGACCTCTTCAAGTGTATGCGTAATAAACGTACGCCATTTAGAATAACGGGGAAAAAATTCTTCCACTTTTCTTTTTCGATAGAGATAATCTCTCCGTATTGGGACAGAGTTTTGCGAATATATGAATCGGAGACGCTTGAGGGAAGATCATGCACACACACTTCTATAGCACTATCTTCCATATATACTGGAATGTTGGACTTAATGTTCTCGTGCTCCACATTGTTATTGTCTGTTGCGAATTGAATTGCATCCAACTCTTTATAAAACTGGATGTAAACAACATTAGTTGTCTTATTGCATTGAAGTAAATGCACACGTTTAATGTCAAGATGCATTTGCTCCTTAAGCAAACCAAATTTTGCACTGCCTGAAGTCAACAACAATTGTATTCTTTCGTGTCGGCGGTAGCTTTTGTTCGTTTGGTTCACTCATTTCGAGGTCGTTCTATTGTTCACTACACAATACTGTACTTGGTTTCTTCTGTCCCGAACGTAAGCGGTTTTGTTTTATCGGCTGACTTGGATGAGATGTGAAAGCGATCTGTGGAATTTGATTATTCTGTTTCACTTTCAACAGACCTCGCAGCCAATTTTTACTGTACAGAACCAGTACTTGCCATTTTTTCATTGTTGTTTGATTATTGAACTGTTTTGTGAATTTCGTTGATTGCAATTATTACATATAAAATTTTGTGAGATGAAAATGATGCTGAATAACCCAAACATTTTTTTGGAAGACTTCTGAAAACTCTTATTCTATTAATCGTCTGTAAAAAATAAATTAGACATTTATCCTAACACCTAATTCAAGCCGATTGAAAACTCAATTTCAATCCAAATTCAATCGACCCCCCTCCCGGCTCCGAAACGTTACGGAACTTGAGGTCAGACCAGCGTCTGTCCGTTTGCTGAAACCACTGGATCAACTATACCACAATTAGTCGAATGCCCGTGGAATTGTGATTCTCGATTGAATTTTCCGCCTGTCTGGGCTCTCTGGTCAGTTGCCCGAACATCAGCCTGGGGTGCCATTAATGTCATCGATAATGATTTGTAATCACGAATTTTTCGTGTTGCAAAGAAGAGTGAAGCGGGTTCCACGATTTGCTGCTGGTGTCACGTTTCGAAAGCCTAATGATGATGAATAGTAGCAGTAGTGGTCAACGCACACTCGCCCGGGACACACTCGGCACCACAGTCCAGTAGCAGTAGCCGCGGCGGCTCCTGAGTACGTGAGTGCGGTTCGACAAACTGTTGAACGAACACGGTCCGCCGAAGTTTTAGGGGACGAGAGACCCTCACTCGGTGCGCGCACAGACACACACACACGCACTCCAGCACGCGCATTCATCACCCGATTTTCGATCGGAATTTGTGTTCAATTTGCTATCGACAGCAGCAGTGTGCAACCGGTGTTTAATCAAACACGCGTTTTGTTTGACTTGGTGTTTTCCCTGTTTGATTGATTTGAAATTTGCTTCTGACGCTGATAGGATTTGCGTGCCGGCACTGCCTACCGACACCTCACCGACGCTGGGCGCGGCACTGAAGAAGCGCTGGGCAGCACGGTTCACGGTTTAAGATGAAATTATTGTCTGTTTTGGGTTGGCATTGCATTGGGTGGTGATCGTGTTCAGTGTAAATAGTTTCGTAATCAGTCAAGCGAAATTATATGTTTATTGAATTAGGGTGTCGTTTCGTCCTCGCTATGAGGGGTTGGGATGAAAGACAAATTGATTTTAGCGTCAGTAGCACTCGGTATTTATAATTCATTAGTTGTTTCGCTATTAACGCAGGACAGGCAAATATATGTACTTTGGTTTTCTTTTATGTTTATGATATCATCGACGAAATTTCAGTTAGTGACGGAAGTTCTCCACCTTAACGTGAAATCGAAATTGAATCGAGGAGAAAACTTCCAACCGTTCAATTCCCATACTACAACCATTCCAACATTGGTTCCCATGGAAAACGAAGGTGGCAACCCGACAAACGATACCCGCAACATAACCGAGCGAAATTAGGCAGACATGATTAACGCTAAAGGCCCTCATCGATTAGCACCTATCCAACTTCAGCAACTTTCCTGTACCAACCCAACCGGTACCCGCAGGAGTTTTTCATCATCATTATCTGCATCTTGCATCCTTCGTGGCAGTTGGTGGTTGGCTTTTGCCTTCGCTTTCAATCAGATCGCTGCCTAGGGAGGGTAACAGCCAAGTGCCGAAAATGCTGGATCGCTTCGCCGCCTTTCCATCGTACATCGTACATTATTGCGGGGAATTAGGATGTGGCCTGACCTACTACCGTCGCCAGGTCTGAGAGTGAAACTGCTCGGAACTGCTTTTTTTTGCTGCTCTCTCTCTCCGCTATCTTCCGTGCAATCTGTCCAATTTACGTATCTGTGTAAATGGGCAAAGTAAATGAAGTCATGTTTTCTCTATGCGCTTTTTCGGATCGCACCATCGCTGCTGCATCCAACGATGGTATAAAGTTCATCTCACCCTTCATTATTCTTACTACTATCATTATTATTATTATTATCATTACTTTTTTCTCGCCCTCATTTCCCTGGCTGTAGGCAAACTACCGGCGTAAATGTGTAAATATAAGACGATAGCAGCGACGGGTTGGTTGGTTGGTTGGTTGGTTTGCTGGTTGATCGGGCGGAACGGGAAGCTACGAGATCCTTCGCGTCTGCCGCCGCCGCCGCCGCCGCCGCCGCCGCCCTACGACGGAGGAGAGATGAGAAGTGCAGCGGTTGAGCATATGTATTACGCTTACGATGTAGGTTGTTCGCTTGTGGCACTGTGACTGTAATTTTGAAAGATACCAGCATACAGAAGTCCGGGAAGATCCGGTAAATGCGACGAAGGAGAACGCCAGAGCCCTGTTAACGGATGGGATGGAGGGCGGGAGTGGAAAGCTACACGTCAGCTGAAGTGGAGTGACATCGGCAGGGGAGGGGAGCGTTCCATGGAAGACTCGCTGTGTCGCTTCGGGAGCATTTATTTAGTTGTTACAGTATCGACAAGACACAGTTGGAGCATGTGTGTGAGATCTGGGATTGTACATGACTGGCAATTAATCAGCGAACGTAAGGGTGGATGCAATTATAGGGAAAGCCAGTGTCGTCGTTGATGCGTATGATGAATGTCGTTGATCCTGGTATGCGGTTTCCGCTTGGCAATCCACGGTACTGTTGATTTGTAAACACTCGAACTCACGGAAGAAGGGTTTTGGGCTTGTTAACGAAGTTTTGTATACAATTTGCAGGAAGTAGCCACTGTTTTGAGATTTTTTTTTATTGTACGTAAATTTGCTTAACATCGCTCATCAAACACAGCATTAAAATATTACAGTTGTTATCTTTTGTTTTGACATACAAATAATAGATTTTCTCTTAAAAAGTTAGTTCATTTGCTGGAAAAAATGAGTGGGTAATGTCAGAGACCTGATTCGAATAAAGAATAGAGCTAACCATCGGCCAATTCTAGTATTAATCCACATCAAATTCGTGACATTTACGCAAGCTTATTTCCTTTTATTAGCGATACTTTCAGTCGAAGGTTGATTCGTCTCTGAAAATTTACGTGAAAGTACGCTCTACAAAAATGTTACCAATATGAAATCACACGCTTAAATTGAATTACAGCTGTTTAAATCTCGGTAGGTGACATTTTTCAGTAAAATGGATTAATACATTGTTGAAAATTTTGTTTGGGCTAAAATGCTATTGGAATTTTGAAGATATATTGTCTGACTACGAAATTCATTTCTGGTTGAATAGATACGTCAATAAGCAAAATTGCCAAATCTTGAGTGAAGACTAGCCAGAAGCATTGCAAGAGCTACTAATGCATCCCAAAGAAGTCACTGTTTGGTGTGAAGACCAACCAGAAGCATTGCAAGAGCTACCAATACATTCAAAAAAGTCACTGTTTGGTGTGGATTATGGGCCGAAGGCATCATCGGTCCGGACTTCTTGAAGGCGACGACGGGCGGAACGACATTGCGAATGGCGAGCGCAACCGATGATTAACGATTTGTTTGCCCAAAATAAAAGAATTGGACATGCCTGACATGTGGTTTCAACAAGACGGTACCACATCCCACTCGGCACGCGAAACAATGACCAAATTGAAAGCCGCCTTTGGTGAACAGTTTTTCTGACGTTTTAACAGTCATTTAACGCCTTTGAACTATTTCTTTTGGGGCCATGTTAAGCCTCATGTCTACACGGATAAACCAGTAACGATTGACGCACCACTGGAAGCCAGTATTGAAGCATTTATTCGGGAAATACCAGTCGATATGTTAGAGAGAGAGTGCACCAAAATTTTATCTTGCGCATGGGCTATCTAAAGCGGAGTCGCAACCAACATTTGCATGAAATTATCTTCAAACATTAAATTACATTAATCGTTCTATCGATTCCAATCAAAATTTTATCAATTTTATCAAGACCTCTTAAAAAATCACCCTTTATAAAAAGAATTAGATTGTTTCATAAAAAGGCTATCCGAATTATTGTACATTTGGCATGTTAAATATAAACCGCTAGACAGACAGTGGCATTACAATTAATCATAAACTGTTATGCACTGGCGACTCGAAGACGAAACAAAAAGTATATTAAGACTTCTATCACAAATAAATACCGAAATGAATCAGAATTTAAATATTGTCGATGTAGTAGGGGAAATCTGTATTTGTGTGAAACAAACTTTTTTCTGAGGAAATATATTTTCTTCACTAGAAAGAATACACGAAAAAAATTCTTTGCCGTTTTCATGATTAAAAACCTGTTTTAATCCACCTAGTGGTGTAAAGATGCCTTTCTCATATCAATCATACTATCATATATAATACTGTGGTATTCTTCAAAATAATTTTATTCGATTCTTAAAAGAATAACCGAACTCGGTTAGTTTGATCGTCTACTGATAAAAACTATCAATTGGAGAAGATTTGAGGTCGATCTAGACAATTTTTTACGGTTTTCTCCATTTTCAGTGAATTTTTAACCCACTTTATCCTTTATTTCCGGATCCGAATGAAATTCAGGAATTACGTATGGAACCATAGGACCTTTCATTTGAACCTAAGTTTGTGAAAATCGGTGCCGCCATCTATGAGAAAAGTTAGAACACATATTTTCTTTTTTTGTGCACATTTTACCCTATAACTCCGGAACCGAAAGTCGGATCCAAATAACATTCAGGAACGTTACATACTCACATACGCACTTACACACATACATACACAAATACATACACAAACACACACACAGACATTTTGCGTACTCGACGAATTGAGTCGAATGGTATACGACACTCGGCCCTCCGAGCCTCGGATCCAAAATCGGTTTTCATAACCTTTCTATATGAGAAAGGCAAAAATCTTGAAACAAGCCATTTTATATTTTCATGAAGTGATGACAATTGTACATGATTTTATGATTAAAACGATCCAAATTATGAGCATCCCTCTCTGATCTCTGATTCCGAGAAAATTTTTCTTGGTCGAAAATTACGTTTTTTTGCAGAGTGTATTCCATGCGAACTCCAATTTTCTTCCCGATTATCACTTTGAACCTTCTGAATCAAGTGGTAATGTGATGGATTGTGTGATAAATTAATGCAAAGACGAAAAGCAGATTTTGAAATAAAGCACTATTACAATTGTTTTAATGTGGAACACATTTTTGTTTTCTATATAGGGGTGCAAACTAGAAACTCAAGAAAAATACACGTAGAAATGTGGTCAGGTTTTGAACAATTACAGCTCAGTAAATTTTGTATCAATTATTAATATTATGTCACCATTTGATTGAAAATATTTCTACGTATTGATTTGAATGTTCATAGCCATGTATTTTTAATTTTATATCATTGAAATGTTGATTAATAGCTAGCAGTGGAATTTTGGCTGCAAAAAATCTCCGGCATACCGGATTTCCCTGCCATAGTCGACGGTTTTGAAGAAGTAAGCGATATATCAAAGGGAAAGCAGTGCTCTGATTGGTCAATCGAAGCAAAAGCAAAGCTGTTTGAAGCACGCGAATCTACAAATAGAAGCGAAATTATAGCTAACGTTTCAGTCTTATGCGTAGCTTGCTAGAGGTAGGTTGTTGCTACACAGCAAGACAAAAAGTGACATAAACAATTTGAAGCTTTTATTGGTATGCTCTGATCTTGTGTCATGCAAGATTGAATGAAATCCCATGTTATGTCGTTTCGCCTGAGAAATTGACAACTACCCCAGGGTAAATTTTGAGTGCATAAGACTAATTTCCAATTTATATAAGATGAACTCGATTGATAATGAGAAATATTTTATCGCTTCAACCGAAATCGCAGAATGGTAGTAATGGTAGAGAAGCGCTATAAAAATAACTGCTTGCATACTGTTTACGCCAAAGTGTAAGTTTCAGGAGACAGTTTAAGTGAGCTATACTGTATACACAACAGAAACCTATTAGTGATAGGATTCGAGCAGTACATACATACTTTCCGGTACATCTTACGGTATGTGCTTTCCGGTAGAGACAAATTGTGTTCCTATAATAATGTACGCAGACTATAAAAGCGTAGTGCAGATCAGATCAGGGGCGATCATGCGATCGTACGATAGTGCGATCGTACAACAGTACGATAGTACGATTAAACGTTAAGTCATATATGTTAGTCAGTCCAAGTCTTATAGTGATCGTTGTAATAAATACAGTTAGTGTTAAATAGTATCCGCGAGTTTTCACTTCGTCGCGAGCATCCGAACACTTGTCCGACAAAACCACAAACGTTAATGTGCGCAAACACATACAAATCATGAACACAAGCTTGGTGAAGAGAAGCTTAAATATCGATATCCGTATCGCAAGCATTTACAAACATTTAATTGCATACATTTGGGCTATTGATGTAATTTCGTCGGCTACGAAACAATTACAAATAACGATAAAAAGAGTCTATATTTTGGGTTCACGTGTTCGGTGTTGATTCCTAATAAGGATCAATCTAAGCAGACTCTTGTGCATTTGCGGATTCAAAAGTGTGACGATTAATTGAAAATGTCAATCATTGGAAATTTTGGTTGCCTTGTTCCACATCAACGGCTCGAACAACCCCATGGGGCTGATCCTTGTAGTTTTTTGAATGCAGTTCATTTATTAAATGGAAATTTATTTGTTATTATTATAATTATGAATGGATTAACCGAAACTAGGTCTTTTATTGCGGAAACATTAAAGTAATGTTTTGTGAAAGTACATCTGAATGTATCGTTGCATGTTTAATTTTTTGTTGGTGCCAAATTTATCATTCCAAGCAATCGATGAATGAATTTGGAACATCGTCTGATGAAAGTCACAAAAATTGTCATGAAAGCTCTAAATCTTAACGATTTATTAATTTTTAGTTGGTTTGACCTAAAATCGCCATAACTAAGTTAAGTTTTGCATTGAATTAATGGAAACATATATTGGAGAAGCCAAATGACTGAGAAACTCACAGAAAAGATGATTTTTTGGAAAAAAGATACGATCACCGGCAGGACTCGAAACTGCGTTCTTATGCAATCCGTGCATGCGCGTTTTACCATTTCTATATATCGTCAGCGACAGACCCTATGAAGGCTGTTTGATAGTCTGCTCTTTCGTTATCAGAGGCTAGTGAACCTATTAAAATGGCAGTTCTTAGTAGGAAATTTCAAAATTCCTAAGGACGATTCATACGATTACATCTTCTGACATTCACACGATTAAATCTTCTGAACCGAAAATGTTCGCCATAATCTTTCCGAACTGAAGTTTTTGAATATGTCTTATCTTCAAGAAATTCGATGAGCCATCTCTGAGAAATAGAGAATATAAATTAACATATAGAAAAAATACTCGGTTTGTCGGTTACGTCACTTATACCATTATATATACGGAACTGGAAGTGACAGCCATTTGATATTTAAACTTGATTAATGAACCAATAGTAGCTCTCAAACGAGCCTGAGTTGGCTAAAGTCGGTTAAGCCGATGCGAGAAAATTGAGTGGAGAAAATAAAACCTTTAAGGTACAACCCTACAGAGTCGTTCGAACAGTTGACGTTGGACTACGCAATTACTTTCGGATACGGATCACTTAATTCTTCGTGAGTTATGAATGGCCTGAAAAGGCCCGTTATTCAGTGACTCTATTTAAGTCGGTGCAATTCTTGTTTTCTACAGGGGCTATTCTTGAAAGCGAAGCGGAATTCCTATGGAAAAAAAGGAAAAATCTACAAAAATAATATAAATATATTCGTTAATAAATAAAATTTCAAGCAATAATTATCTAAGGTGTATATTTCCGAGCAATAGAATATAAGGATATAGAAAAGCTGTTTTCAAACTAATTGAGCTGTAGATATTCGAATCCTATTTTGTACGGTTTAATTTCTCGTATTTTGAATACGCATCCTTAAAAAAAAGAAAGTCGTAGTTCTAAAAAAAGGAAGGTGAAACATTATTGTTCATTGCGTTTATACATTTGTTTAAATTATGCGAGATAGGGGATTACCTGGCCCCTGGGCAGCCTAAATATCTTATAAGCCAACAAATATTTCGATCCACGGATTAACTTATTAAATGCGCCTTCATGTGACAGGAAAACGTCAATTTAACTCTTAACAGGTTAGATTTAATCAAATGTAACTCGCTCGTACACATCTGTTGACGCTGCGCAAATCGTTTTCATTCTGATAGCTCTCTAATATGGATCCCAGTTGTAAACGACATTATTAGCTTGTTTGAGGCATCTCGGTCGAAGAGGTTGGAGCTGCAGTCCCTTTTTGGTATTTGTGTGACCTCTAACTTTAGATTTCATTCCAATCCCTTTTTTGTGGCGTTAACAAACGTTCTTCGAACACCTTTATCTCATACGTGACAGTTGAATTGGTCACATTTAACAATTTTGCAAACTTGACATGCGAGTAGTTAGGGTCTTAGCGATACGTGAGCAAAATTTTGACGCGTTGATCCTCTTGCTTCGATGCCATTTTCACAATATCGTTCCGGATTACAGCGACAAGAAGAAATTGCACGCAAAAACACATCCGTCGTTTTAAAAATCAGTCTTGAGACAAATAAGTATTTTCATTCGACCCAAACAAAAGGTTCGCCATACCGAAGGCGTTTGAAAACTTTCATCCTAATCGGTGTGTGATCTGATGATTTAACCATCTTTTTCTTTATCGAAATTCGGTGACTCGCACCCACACTGAAAATCATGTTATTTTTTGAGAAAAAAATCGCTCATTGTCGAGCTTTTCTACACACAAAAAAATAATTTTACAGGTGACCTAATTCCTCGTTCAATACAATTCATGAAGACCGATTTTGTCAAACGACGACAAACTTCATTTGAATTGGACTGAATTTTACTGGTTCCGACTATAGTATGAACTTATACGCACCCCTTACCAGCCTAGCCAGATGTGTGCTTCTGTGGCTCAGTCGATTAACGGATGTACTTTGTGATCGAATGATTCTTGGTTCAAGTCGCGGCGGCGATCACAATCAGTATTTTGTTTTCGATGAATTTCATGTCATGGAATTTTCATATCACACAATGTTCTTGCACATAGGTTTGCGTGAATTGCAACGCTACATTTATGTTGCATTTTAAATCACATTTTTATTTCTAAGTATGTATGAGTTACCCAAAATTAAGCAGAAATCAAAAATGTGGATATTATCCCAATTTTAGGTAAGTAACCGATTACTTTTTCCTAGTGCCTAATGGGAAGTAACTAAATCATTATCTACTCAAGCTTTTACTTGATCGTAAAAAATAGGTAGCGAACATTGCTAAAATGTGCATGACAATACTTTGGGTAATCTTCATTTTTCTTGTATATTGAGGTCATTCCTCGTTAGTCTAGTTTATGTAATACATTAATTACCTAAAAATACGAAGATGTACTTTAGTTGATTTGGAGTAGGATTCTACTCAAAATTAGGTAGCGGATGGTAAGAGTGTTCATTTTCCCGGTTACCTACAACTACATCAAAAGGTTTTATGGTTTTGCTCTGACAAGCCCAAGTTATGAACTATTATATGTAAGTTTCATTCTGCGCGACAAGTGGTTTATCGAATGCTGGTGGAATGAACTGTATGGTTTAAGACCAGTCCGAGTGACCGAGTTCCAAAATTATACTGGATTTAGGTCTTTTGTCTTCCCGTAAAAACATGTATACATTGTCATGTAGGTGTTTGGTACCGTGGGTAGCCAACTCATGCACATGACTATTGTACTCATTTCACGGCATTAGCAGTCTTGCAACATGAACTGCTACTGCACTGATGAGTCGAAGCATCAGTGCAGTAGCAGTTCATGTTGCAAGACTGCTAATGCCACCTCGTGGTTTCAACATAATCTGCTAGCAAAAAGTTTATGCCTGCTTAGCGATTTACCTTCTGATCAAAATTGACCCAGACTGAATTAAAAAAAACTATTTTTCTTTAGATTTTAGTACATTTACTTATTATCACCTTCAAAACAGGCTTTCTTTGTTTCTGCTTCTTTTTCTTCTCCATACACTCCATAGACCTCGTCCGAGATGGCCTAAATTTCCTTCAGCGAGTTACTTTTTATGTCCTCGATCGTGTCATGGCCCGTTCCCCGGAGTGGATAGTTTAGTTTTGAAAATAGGAAAAAGTCACAAGGGGCCAAATCTGGCGAATACGGTGGCGATGCGTTTCATACCCAAAACATCAACCAAAATGTGAAGAGTCGATCCATAAGAGATGCCAAGATCCTCTGCTTTCTGTCTAATGCTAACACGACGATTTTCAAGCATAATTTTTTTCACTTTTTCAATGTTATCGTCGTTAACGGAGCTAGACGGGCGAGCAGCATGAGATAAATATTCTACGATCTCACGACCCTCACTGAATGCTTTATGCCACTCAAAAACTTGCGTTCTCAATAGAGTTGACTGCCCAAAACACTTCTGCATTATTTTTAATGATCCAGTAACCGAAATTCCATTTGAAGCACAAAATTTCACGCAAACTCGTTGATAATTTTTTTCCATGGTTATGAAAGCCAGAAAAATTTTTCGTATCGCAAATAAACAGCTACCAAACACACAATAATTGACATATCTCGCTCAAATTTAACTAGAATGACAAGAATGTCAAAGAAAATTGTACCAACCTAGGGAAAAAAATTACCGATTGGGATAACGCGCTCGGTTCAAATGGACCAGTCCGGGTCAATTACGATCAGAGGGTATATTGAACCAGAACGAGACATTAACAAAGTTGCAACATGAACTGTTATTGCATCAGCTGAGCTCATCAAATAGACGATGACGCTGATGTACCTCACTGGTAGCAAAACATTGACTATAACTGAATGCTGTGGCGGCCAAGTAAAGTGAAGCATGCATGGTTCTTCTAGTCAATTAGGCTGTCTCTTCATGTGTTTTATATGCAGGGTAGTTTATTTGGCAAAACAATTTCCCCGGTAAGGAGCCAGCTACGGATTTGAGTACCGTCTCTGCGGTAATATTTTCGCGGTTTTCATTACATAGTTGAAGTAACCTGAAAATTATCGCTTCTCGGCCCAAGCACTACAATCAAAATGTCGGAATAACCTGAACTGCTGGCATAGCAACTATTTCGAATTTATTCTTCCTGAAAGCAGCACAGCTGTATGTTTGAAAATATCGATCCTATTCTACATTACTCTCACTGCTATTTCACAGGCATCAGTCACATTGTTGCCTTATCGTAATTCTACAGTTTGCTACAACCATCATCGAAGCTGCTGTCACCGCCGCGCCTCTGCATCCACCGTTTGTTCAGCTATGAGGCACCTAACGCGAAGGGCAATGAACGTATTACTACAGATAGTCAGCATCGGCATCCTTTCTTTCCACGTCATCCACCCTCCAGGCTGGCAGTCTGCTCCCGGACGATTGCGAAGCATTGGAGGAGAAGACTCAAACAAAAAAAAAATACCCGCCACAAGGCTTCCCACTGATGTACCGATGAATATTCCATTGCTGCAGCATCATGCCTGACTTTCCTGTGCTGGTTTCGCCATTACATTGAGAGAAATCTGGAAATTTCACACGTGTTTGTCGTTTCGTGTCTGAACGGGCAGTGAAATTTCGTTCTAGTTTGCCGTTGCTGCTACGGTTCTAAGTGAGTAGCGATGAAATCTTTGATTAATGAAAGCTATACATCGCGAAGTCACAGGTACGTGACACTTCCCAGGGATTCATCCAGGGTGTTCAGGTTTCAAACCTTGGAAAACCATTCGCACGTGTAGGTATTCCATCTTTTTTTACAGCTTCAATGCAATCTGTATTTTTTCCCTCCTTTCTCGTTCGATCCGATGAACTCACGTGTAGACGGCAGCCGTACAACAGGCCAGCTATGCAGGTTGTGAGAGTTGTTTGACTTTTCTACTTTCATTGTCACGATCGACCGAGAATCGACGGTGAATAGAAACGTGAGATTACCGGAACGGTCGGTTCTGCTGGGACTGATACCGCCGACATACGGCATTCGTCAACGTCAGCAATGTCAATATTTTAGCGGTCGAAATAATGCAAACTTGATTCTGGGTAGATTACATCAAACCTAAGTAATTTTACAGTCTTTTGGTAATCGAAAATGTGACAATTGTTTCTTTATTTAAACTAAAGTTTTTCTGCTGTAGAATTATACCTGCAATCCAATCCAGAAAGCATATAATGAAATCATGCAAATGAAAACTCAACTTTCTACAGTCCGTGGAAGTGCACCGTTTCTCGTGTTTCGGACTGTAGCTTTAACCCAGCGAAGGCATGAATTTAATAAAAATAAGCTGTGGACTGGATTCTGCCCTGTGACCACCTATCAAAACAACGCCACCTTTTCGACGGTACTCAAACGGTGTGGGCTGCTGGAACCCATCGTCGTTGATAAGATTTGTGAGAGCAAGAGCAACTTATCCTCGGGCGATGTAAACAGACTTGAATTGGTTCGTTTCCTCACGGAGGCCTCACGGGCAGCAGTGTGACAAAAGAAGAGGAGAAGAAAATCAGAGAGATGATAGGTTCTTCATTTATGACACAACAGATATTATTGAATAGCGAATGTGAAAAGTCAGGGTGCAATATAATATTCTTCGGCTTTTTGTTGGCGTCAGCTTCAGGACGTAAGACGCTCCATTGTGCTGCGGAGGTAGGTACTGTTACAGCGGTTTGCGGTGAAGAATACAAGTGAGTGCCATCAACCGGATGATTACCCGTGAGAAGATCCCCATCGACAAGATTCTGCAACACTGATATGGTTTTCTTTGCTGCTTCTGTCACCCGGGATAGGTACAGAGAGGAAGAACCTTTCCTGTTTACTCCTCCGTGCAGAAGGATAACAGGCCCCACTGTCTTGAATGGTTCACATGAGCACCACTTGCAGGTTGTTCTCTTACTGGCCAAGTGGATCGTTTGCTGGAGTGACGCAATCCGAAAGCTGTGGTCGTTACGGGTTCATTTTCGAATTGTGTGGGTGAAGTTGGCAGCGATATCGTCATGAAGTGTCGCTTCAAATCGTTAGAATCAATTTCATATTCATATATTTGGTATTCATTGGTGTCAAGTTTTCCGGTAGGTTCAATGTAATCCGTAAGGATGCGAGAACTTTTTGTGACTACTATAGGATTAGAGGCCTAGAGATAAAAAAAACTGTTTCCCCTTCTTCGAAAAATGCTTCGAAATGCTCAACGTTGATATATTTTTTCGAAACAGATTATATCATAGTCAAATCAAAAACGAGAAAGACGAACGGGTGTAGCATGATGGGTTACTCGATGCCTTTCACGCAGCCCACCTGGGTTCGATCCCCAATCCCGCACATAGGATCAGAAAGTTTTTCTGGTCTGAAACGGCGAATGACCTTAAGGTTAAAAATTAATCTATAATTAAAACAAAAAACAAACGAGAAGAGAAAATATTACATTTTTAGTTGCCGTTTGTACATGAACACTTTTGTTTTTTTTTTTTTATCGGCGACTTGGTAAGCGTATTTAAAACCGTACACAAAGTATAACGGTTTCCAGCGTAACCTTTTGTGACCTAATCGCGATTGTTCTCAGAAAATTCCATTGCAGTAGTTTGTCCGAATTTCGTGGAATGCTAACCATTTTCTAAGCGAAACTGGATATTCTTCTACACCCAGACCTCCATTTATGTAATAATCAGGACTTCGAAAATCAAATTATGACGTAAAAAAAGTTTACGTTATTTGGAATTTTCAACGTAAAAAAAGTTTTCCCTATATGTATGTATATTATTGGATATGTGTAATATAGTTGATAACTATGGAACAAAAATTATTAGTATATGCAGGAAAAAGATGTTCTACCTCGCATCAATTTCCAAAATGGCGACTTCCGGTTTATCGATATTCGTTACAAACCATCAGAATATGAGTATTTTCGGAACGGGTTTGATGAGTACATGTTGGAAAACTATTTTTGAGGTGGTTCTGAATTCCAAGATGGTTCATTAATGTTCCTTGGAAAGCCTTACAATAACAGTTCGGCTGAAAAGTTCGTATCGTTCAATGGAAACACACATATTTTTGCCAAAATTCGTTTTTATTATTCAACATAATTGCCATCAGAGGCGATACAGCGATTATAGCGATCTTCCAACTTTTCGATACCATTTTTGTAGTACGATTTGTCCTTTGCCTCAAAATAGGCCTCAGTTTCAGCGATTACCTCTTCATTGCTTCTAAATGTTTTACCAGCGAGCATTCTCTTGAGGTCTGAGAACAGGAAAAAGTCACTGGGGGCCAAATCTGGAGAATACGTTGGGTGAGGGAGCAATTCGAAGCCCAATTCGTTCAATTTCAGCATGGTTTTCATCGACTTGTGACACGGTGCATTGTCTTGATGAAACAAAACTTTTCTTCTTAGAATGAGGCCGTTTTTTTGAAATTTCGTCCTTCAAACGCTCTAATAACGCTATATAATAGTCACTTTTGATGGTTTTTCCCTTTTCAAGTTAGTCGATGAAAATTATACCATGCGAATCCCAAAATACAGACGCCATAACCTTACCGGCCGATTGTTGAGTCTTTCCACGCTTTGGGTTCGGTTCATCGCGTGCAGTCCACTCAGCTGACTGTCGATTGGACTCCGGAGTGAAGTGATGGAGCCATGTTTCGTCCATTGTTATATATCGACGAAAAAAATCGGTTTTATTTCGATATAACAGCTCCAAACACTGCTCAGAATCATCAATTCGTTGTTGTTTTTGATCGATTGTGAGCTCACGCGGTACCCATTTTGCACAAAGCTTTCTCATATCCAAATATTCGTGAATAATATGTCCAACACGTTCCTTTGATATCTTTAGGGTGTCAGCTATCTCGATCAACTTCACTTTACGATCATTGAAAATCATTTTGTGGATTTTTTTCACGTTTTCATCGGTAACAGCCTCTTTTGGACGCCCACTGAGTTCATCGTCTTCGGTGTTCATATGACCAGTACGAAATTTTGCAAACCACTTACGAATTGTTGCTTCGCCCGGTGCAGAGTCTGGATAACACTCATCAAGCCATTTATTGGTATCGGCGGCACTTTTTTTCATCAAAAAGTAGTGTTTCATCAACACACGAAATTCCTTTTTTTTCCATATTTTTCACAATAACAAAAGTAGCGTCACTCAAAATGCAATATCTCACAAACTAATAATCAGACAGCTGTCAAATTTATACACGTATCTTTTGAAGGTTGGTACTAACTGAAAATGGTATGGATTTAATTCTAGTGGCGCCCTCTCGATACGATACTCGATACGAACTTTTCAGCCGATCTGTTATGTGTCGATACTATTCGAAATGCTCGAATACCTTCATAATATGCATATTTGCGGAACGGTTTTTATGAGTAGGCATTTACATTTTTGAAGCAGTAGTACAAAATCTGCGGCAGATCTAAATTATAGCCGGATTTAGTGAAAAAATACCAAAATACCGGTCAAATCAGATTATCAAGACTGTTAAAACTGCTGAACAAGTGTCGTAAATAAAACGAAATTCTACATATAGGGAACTACAGCAGAATTCAGATCCACCTCAAACATCGTTTCCGACATCTATTAATCAAACCCGTTATTGTAGGGGTTTTGAGGAATACTGTAAAGGGTTTTGAGGAATATCAATAAACCAGAAGTTGCCATCTATGAATTCAGAACCGCCTCAAACTTCGTTTTCTAACATGTACTCATCAAACCCGTTCCAAAAATACCTTTATTATAAGGGTTTTTAAGGAATATCAATAAACCGGAAGTCGCCATCTTGGAATTCAGAACCCCCTCGAACATCGTTTTCCAACATGTACTCATCAAACCCGTTCCTAAAATACCCGTATTATAAGGGTTTATAAGGAATATCAATAAACCGGAAGTCGCCATCTTGGAATTCAGAACTACCTCAAACATCGTTTTCCAACATGTACTCATCAAACCAATTCCTAAAATACCCATATTATAAGGGTTTTTAAGGAATATCAATAAACCGGAAGTCGCCATCTTGGAATTCAGAACTACCTCAAACATCGTTTTCCAACATGTACTCATCAAACCGGTTCCAAAAATATCCATATTATAAGTGTTTTTAAGGAATATCAATAAACCGGAAGTCGCCATCTTGAAATTTAGAACCCCCTCGAACATCGTTTTCCAACTCATCAAACCCGTTCCTAAAATACCCATATTATAAGGGTTTATAAGGAATATCAATAAACCGGAAGTCGCCATCTTGTAATTCAGAACTACCTCAAACATCGTTTTCCAATGGTGAACAAATTTTGAAGATCGGTTGACTAACAACAAAGTTATGACTCGGTAAAGTTGATGTTCTCAATATCCGATTCGCGATGCAGGTGCCGCATGAATGCAGATAGGGCACATTTTGAGCTTGAAAAAAAACTTGGGACGGTAAAAATCAGATTTTCATTAGTTTTTCCTAAACGATAGTCAATAATGATGTACTTAAAATAATCTACAAGCTTCACAAAATTCGAGGGTGTAAAATTTATCGCTGTTGGTCAAGCAACAACTGAGCTATGATAGCTCAAAGTTACCGTTCCTTTTTTTGAGGCTTGGTACTCTACGTAACTTTTCTTGGCTTGGTATTAGGAGTGTTAATGATGAAAAACTTTGTATAACATGAAAAATTCATATAAATTCTAAATATATATGTTTTCTTACAAAACCTGATTTTAGCACACCCTTTTCAGAATTTTTTTTTTAGTTTCAATTATAGAGGCTTTAACATCTTAGGTCATTCGCCACTTCGGACCAGAAATTCTTTCTGACCCTATGTGCGGGGTTGGGAATCGAACCCAGGCGGGCTGTGTGAAAGGCATCGACTATCCCATCACGCTATACCCGTCCCCATTACATTATATCATGAATTACACTCAAGTTACGGGAATAGTACCTTCAGCAAATTTGTTTGAAATGACTTTCTAAATAACTTTGTCGAAGTAACTTAGCCCCTATGTGGGCTCTGAACTAAAATAATATTTTTATCTCACTTTTAGGAGGATTAATCACATAAATAAAATTTTCCAAAAGATGGCGTCTATCATTCTGAGCAACTTTGCTGATGATACTGTTCCTCAAAAAGCACGTTCCTATGAGTTATCATTTAAGAGAGTGAAATTGCGTTTTTGAACCATCTGTGCTACGATTTGATACAGTTTTCACCTTGATCTTGCCGGTGCTCGGAAGTAGGCACGAAGGTTGGAGACATTCTTATTTTTCTGGTCGCAGTACGTACCAAAAGATCTAGTCTCTTCTGTAATATTTGCTTAAACTTCGCGTCCTTTTGGTGGTTCCTGAGATCCGTTTTTGTTTCGCTCCCAGCCTTTCTGACTGTTGTCAAACGTGTATCGAAAGATTTTCGAACGCTATGGGCAGTGCTTGTAGGAAAACCAATTTTTTTTTGTAAGTTTTCTTACTGACAGATTCGGATTTTCATTGCGACCGCACACAATTGCATTTCGCATTTGATCTTTTTTTTTTTGGTTCAATTATAGAGGATTAAACCTTAAGGTCATTCGCCACTTCGGACCAGAAAAGTTTTCTGACCCTTTGTGCGGGGTTGGGGATCGAACCCAGGTGGGCTGCGTGAATCGGTATCGACTAACCCATTACGCTATACCCGTCCCCCGCACTTGATCTTCTTTCGACGTTATCTTCGATCTAAAAGCTTGTAGTATCACCAAAAAATGACAGACATATAACATATTCATGGGTCTGTGAAAATTTTCATGCTCTTGTTCATGAAATGTTTTCAGAGATATGTGTATTTAGGTGTGTCTAGATTTTGTCACGAACAAGGCTTACTTGCCGTATAATACAATACAGAGAAGGAGAAAATTTGAAAGTTCGGTTCCTGCCAAAATTGTATTTTCACTGTTACATCAACCTATCAAATTTCATCTGTTTTAAAACAAATTGTACAAATACAACAATCCGTGGAAAATTGTATTAAGTGAAGTGATTGTTGGTCTAATTCAAATGGAAGCCTTTGGGGGCTCTAATAAAGAAAAAATACAATTAATTTTCATATATAACATAATTTAATTCAGCATGGGTTTTAATTGATTTTATTTGGTATAGAATTGATGTTCAATTTTCAACTCAGTTGCGAAGTTGTAATCATTGATTGTCGCATTTCGTTAGTTTCCATGTTTTATTGATTTGGAAATTACTTTTCTTCACGCGACCCGATTTTTTAAATTTTATTTTAGTTTTATAAAACGATGCTTGCCCTTACACAAAGCAGTCGTTATAAAGCAATTATACTGTCATGACTTCCAGAACAGATCGCCGAAGGAATCTTGTTAATAAACTTATTTGCCGTTGCCGTAGAGGGAACAAAAGAATTTTTTCTTTGAATTCTAAAAATTCCACAATTTCTCTGCAGATGACATCACAGCCCGACAAGTGTCTCTAGCGCAGCATGTACTGTCCTTTTAACGTTTTTTTTTCTCCTCCTTCTTCTTCTTCCTTTTCTCCTTTGCTTCCATCATGCTATGATTCATTATTTATTTACCTTACTTTTGCTTTTTTTCGTACTATTTTCTCTTCCCCCTCGTGCGTGTGCGACTGGCCCAACTCCTCCCGGCCCAAGCTCGGCTGAAATAACAAACTCTGCTCTATGGCATGGCTGGAGCGGAGGCTGAATCTTGTGCTAAACGACTCCCGGCGAACCCATTCAGGCAGCCTATCAACCGCGCGAGAGCACCCTTCAGCCGGCGGAAATGTACTTTTTTTCGTCCTCGTTCGGTTCCCCGACCCAACGTCTTCCCGTTGCCGGCGTTCTCGTTTTACTATCGCTAAAGATGTGGCCTCTGCGTACTGTGCGATGCTGTGTATGATAGAGTAAATGAAAATAGACTGTGTTCGGCAGGGATGGGAAGGGAGGGACCGGCACAGGAACCAAGAGGTACTGTTATGGCGCTGATGGGTAAACCGAGCTGGAAGAAGAAAGTGGGCCTTTATTCACTGCCTAGCCACCCTGGCACCAGCAGCAAAAGATGAAGATCACAAACTGAACGAGGAACGAGGCGTAGGCTGAGACTGAGGCCGTATGCTAGCTGGTAATACAGCAAGGAGATATGAATCGTTGAGAGCGCCCTGCCGGCGAGATAATAACGGCTCGACTGGCAAAGGGCTGATGATGGCATCTGAAATGTTTGTTTTGTCTAAATATTATATGGTGCGCACTAGGTTTCCCGCCCTGTGTGCCGTGCCATGGGCCCAGTAGGAGAGAGAAAATTTCGTGATTTCGTACGTCTCTCCGCGAATTCCGGCAAAAAATATTAAATTTTAAAGCGGTGGATGTGCCACCGACCGTAGCACTTTATCCGAGAGTTTCCACCGGGGGAACATTTGGGCGAAAGGATTGAGCTCTTTGATGTATAATTTATGACAGCTATCTTTTCAGCTATCGGCATCTGTATATTACCAAGGAAAACGCTTCATGCGATAGGTTGTTTTTCTTCTTCTTTCAGGCTTCATCGTCTCAAGGTTAAACTGGCATTGATCATTTAAATTGAGCGAAACGATGAGTGTGCTAAATGGAATATTAAATTGGAATGGTGCGAATTTTTGACTTTTCTGACGTTATGAGTGAATTGATGTTTAAGGGGAGATAAGGTTAGTTCGAACGAAAAACCGGAATATTTTTGCAAATTTATGTAATCTTTTTGTTGTGAATACGTCTTACTTTACTATGGGGCGGCTTTTAAAGATTTGTCCTGTGGAAGAATGGACAGAACATAAACGTGAATATTGTACTAAACGTAACAACATAGTTCTTTCTTCATGCCATCATAAATATGATCAGCAATTTGTGATTAAATTTTCAACAGTGTGATATACTAGCTTAAAATGAGGTTTTTCTAAACTTTGGAAACGAGGAAAACTCATCACGCTTGCTTGCTTTTTTCGCCTTTGCATGACGGTTTTGAGGTAGTTTCAGTCCCGATGGTCAACTGAACGAGTATAAACCATGGTCAAAAATCGATCATTTCTTTTTGTGGATTAAACAGGACTGGACGCCGTGGTGAGAAACTTCCACCTACAGAAACAACAGTAGACTTTCTGCCTAGCGTGAAAGCCTCATCTGGATTGCATTCTGGAACAAAGTTCGGATCTGGCATTCTGGTCTTAACTGAACATAATTCAGAATTTAATTCCAGAATACAGGTTCAAGACCATTGTCATTACAAAAACAACAACTAAACTATAAAACACAACCACACATTATAAAGACAATTTAATACAATCTATTTGAATCAGCTCAAACAAAACAGTGAGCAAGTGGGCACCATAGCCTAGGAACGTCTGTGTGTTGCTTTAAAATAGAAGCACATAGAAGCAAATCTTATCAAGGGTCCAGTGTAGAACCGAAGCAAGGGACTGCTACCACTGTGACTACTTACAAAAAAAAAGAATATAGGTTCAAGAGTTAAAACTCAGACTCTGGTACTGAATTCGAATTGTAAATTCGGAACTCGTATACAGAATTCTGGAGAACAATTCATGGTTTGAATTCTAGATTATGTGACAAAAGTTTAGATCTAAACTCCGAACCAGAACACTGTCTTCTGAACCACAATTTAATTTCTGAATTAAATTTATTTCCAAAATTCAGTTTCAAAGTTTACTTCCTGAATTCAGGTTTAGAATTTAATTCCTAAATTCAGTTTCAGAGTTTATTTCCACGATTCAGAATCGACATGCAAGAAATCAATACGGAATTTGAGTCTTCGAACTGTATGCAGTTCCATAATTCAGATTCGGTATTCAAGTTCATCATTCAGCATTCTAAAAATGATTTCTGTTTCAGAGTTCTAGAACTACACTCATAAACTGAGCTCTTAATATGGATTCCAAACCTGAATTTGGTAACTGAATTCTGAGCCAGTCCCAGGTTCCGAATTCAGTTCTTTAATTTAGTTCCAGTTTGTTAATGTCCAGAATTTAGGTATACAACACAACAGTTGTAAAATTTTTTTTTTAGAATCATTAAAATACTTCAAAGAACAATGCGCAGTTTCCCTTTACTGAGTAATTAAAATAAATTTAGAATTGTTCTATTTTCATTGTGCAGCGTTATTTGGGTGGTAGAATAGGTATGTCGTCAATTAGTCATAGTTTAGTATAGATGCACCGTTACAATTCTGGATGGGAAGAAGTAAAATTTTCCAAATTTATACAATCAATCAACTATTATGAACGACTATAGATATTCGGTAGTCTATGCCAGTTTTATTCGTATTCACGTCTTACAGCTATGACTCTGACATTACCCACCCACCTATTTCATTGACACAAGAGTATACCTAATTGCTATAATATTTTACAGTTTCTGGGATACAATTTTCAGTTTTTCTACAAGGGCTTCGTTTGTAACATTTGTCATTGTTAACATTTAAGTGCTTTGATATAAATCAAAATATGAAATTCGAAATATATATAATAATTATTAGAAATACAGGCAATGGCAGCAATACTTCGAACCGTCTCGAAAAAAAAAGAATTGTGGTGTCCCTCATAAATTGGTGCTAAATCATCTGAAATCGAAAACACAGTCTTTAGCAAACCAAAGCCTTGTTATTACATTTCTGTAGTGGAATCCGACCTTCTGTTTCAACAGACTTCGCAGCCGATTCAGAGTGTACAGAACCATTGCATGGCTGGTGCTACGATTCTACTGACACAACGAATCCTTCCAGGTCCGGGCTCGAATATACGACAACACAGTTTTTATTGGTTTAATAATTGTTCGTCTCTGTTAACGCAGTAAGGGCTTTTTAAAATTTCAATTTTTAACTATTTCGGAACTCTTTGAAGTAGAAAACAAGATTTTTTGCGATAAAAATTAGCCACAAATTAAAAAAAAAATACACCTTGTGGTGTAATGATGGCTTTCTCATTTTACTAATATATTCAAAAACATCACTAGAAGATTCTGTCAAGATATTTTTCCAAACATGAATAAAATGAATTACTTTTTTGAGTACAAACTATCATAACCTTTTCAATTTGTAAACAGTTATGATAAGTTAATATATATTTAAATGTGGCAACCCTGCACGCTATACATAATTGAACAAAGCAAGCTGTATGCTAGGCGGTGGTGTTTTCTTCTTCCGTTCCAACACGTACCGGGTTTGCATAATTTTGAATGACAATTTTTTGACACACATCCCCCTATAACTGTGGAATCGGAAGTCGGATCTGGATGAAATTACATGGTATCTTTTAGGACAATGAGCGCTTTAGTTTGTATCATGATTTGTAAAAATCGGTTTAACCGTTACTGAGATATCGAAATGAGTTCCGTTATTGTAACTTTTCTTCACTATTACCAGAGCATTTGGAAGCGGAAACCGGGGACTAGTAGTCCCAAAGTAGATTCAGGTATCCAAGATCTACCAACTAGATAAATATACCAGTAAGTTTTATAAAAATTTACACATTGTTTCGTCATAACTTCAGAAAAAAATACTCACGAAATTAAAAAAATTTCACCCATCGTGATTTAATACCGGAACCGGAAGTCAGATCTGGATCATTTTTTCGGAAACATTTTAAAGAATTTCAAGACCTTTTATTTGCATCTAATTTTGTGTAAATCGGGTTAAGAAATTTCCGAGAAAATTGAGTGCGCATTTTCTCATAAATTAGCACATATTGCCGGGATCGGGATAAAATTCAATAGCAAGCTATGGGACCATAAAACCTTCCGTTTGAATCTAAGTTCATTTAAAAATAGTTCACGGCACCTCTGAGAAAAGCGAGTGACAATTTTGGTGTATATCACCGTGTAATTCCGGAACTGGAAGTCGGATCGTGAAAATCGGTTCAGTCATCTCTAAGAAAATCGAGTGACAGCATTTGTCACATAAATATAGTAGTCAATATTTCTTTTTTCTTTCACCTAACCAGAGACCATTTTGGTAGAAACAAAAAAATGAAAATTATAGAATGATAGTACTCCTAAAAGTTGAGATCTTTCCGTATATGGTGGCAGATTTACAGGGTCTCGTCATGGTAAGTGTCGCAGCAAATGAAAAATACGTAATGCCTTAGTGATTATAAGTGATCGATGCAACTCAAACGATAATTTTTCATCCAGCAGTACTCCTAGGTCGCTCACCTGATTAACCCACCCAGTCAGGACTGAGTCACCAATATTGTAGTGGAATGTTACAGGACTCATTGTTCGTTGAAACGTAATTACCAGATATTTTGAAACATTAATGAGTAGTTTTTTTTGCAGCACCAGTCAACGAAAAGCTCAAGTTGACGTTGTAATCGACGACAATCCTCCACAGTTCGAACAACTAAATACAACTTCAAGTCGTCAGCGTAAATTAGTTTCAAACCACCAACAAACCAAGAGCAAGTGAAACATCGTTGAAAAATAAAGTAAACAGCAAGGGTCCCAAATTACTACCTTGTGGAACTCCTGCATTGTTCGTGAATTGCGATGATGTTTTACTATCCAGTTTCACTCGTAAAACTCTGCTAGAAAATTATGAGCTTAACCAAGACATAAGCTTTGCAGAGCAGTCAAGCCGAGATAATTCACTCAAAAGTATTTTGTGATCAATTTTGTCAAAAACAGCCTTTAAATCCGAGCAGATGACATCCATTTGTGCCTTATTTTCCATGCAAGCGATACATTTAGATGTGAACGTTAGTACATTTGTTGTAACGGATCTTCCTGGTATGAATCCATGTTGGTTGAATGAGATGCAATTTTTTGCTCGGTCCAATATAGCTCTACTGATAATAATTTCGAAAAGTTTCGAACAAACAGAGAGACTGGTTGTTCCACGCTAATTTGCCACGTTTCGCCTATCACCACATACACATACACACACAGACATTTTATGATCTCGATGAACTGAGTCGAAAAGTATATGAAACTCGGCCCCCTGTTCAAAATTCGGTTTTCACAGTGTATGCAATATGAGAAAGGCAAAAAGGTGGGTGGGTAATGTAAGAGACATTACCGGATTGACGTGAATACGAATAACAATGGCTAGCTGAAACTCAAACTGTGCTCTTGCAAAGCACGATACCACACGGAACCACCCGCGATCCCATTTCAACCAGAATATTAGTTGATTTTCTGAATTCGATTGGTTAAAATTTGGTACAACTAATCGATTGTTGTTTTAACTAAACTGTCATTTTTGTTTTTCGGTTAGCAGAAACGATGGTTAAAACAACTAATTCAACTGTTTGAAAAAAAAATGCTGTCCATTAGTGAGGACACATACCTTTCA
This sequence comes from Malaya genurostris, assembly GCF_030247185.1. NCBI lineage: Eukaryota > Metazoa > Arthropoda > Insecta > Diptera > Culicidae > Malaya > Malaya genurostris. The sequence goes on from NC_080572.1 coordinate 208,055,056, forward strand.
ATTTCAATAAATATTTTAGTTGAAATAACTGGTGTTGTTATTCCCTAAGCTTTGGATGATGAGCTACAGGGTGCGTACCCCCGCTTGGTGGATGGGGGTGGGAGTCAATTTACACTTCGCGTATTTACAAAGTCTGACCATACCGAGATCGATCGTTAGCTTATAAATTTAAAAGATGAAAATTATTGTGTTGTCTGAATCGATCACGGAGTGGACAGGACTAATAATGCTTGAAATTGACAATAGGTCATTAGGTGGTTTCGAGCATTCTTATGCCTGGAATTGGTCATTAATTTGAATTATTTTGATCCAGTTGGGATGAATATTAATATATCATATTCGTCCTGAGCTTGGTGAATTTAATTCTAAAAGGAGGACTATTGTTATCAGGAATAGGAGTAAATTGATATCCTATGATCCGTTTAAGAACTTTCAAACCTTTCCATCCGGCTCGGTATCGGTAATGTTTACAAATTGCAATGATGACGAAACTGATTAATCAAGTGTGAATACACTCTCATATCGGGAAAGGTTTGAATGTACTTAGATTTCTCAAACTTGGACACAGATGTCACCTTCTAACTAAGAGTGTGAGATGTGTGTTTCTGGAAGAGAGCGGTTCACGTGGACCATTTCATCCAATCACACCTAGTATTTCTTCACGAAATACATGTAGTTCTTGTTTCCTGGATGCGTGCTCAACACTAGAAGGCCCAACACTTAGTTTAGACCTAGACTGCTCAAAGGCAGTCAGAATGATGGAAAGAGAGAAAGTCAATAATATAAACTGTGACAGAATAAATAAAAGCTAGTGCAGTATTCCTAAGTGCATATATCGTTAAATAAAGAATTAAAAAAGTTCACAGAATTTCACGCGGTCCTTCCATTGTTTACATATTGTGACTTTCCTGGGCAATCTAGTGTTAAATGCGCATCCTTACATTATATAATTTAACAAGCTTACTAACACCTAATTTTCTTTTATTCTTATCACGAGAAAATATCAAAATAAAAGATTATAGACAAAAACGATATGGATATACTAGGATGCTACAGGAATACCAAAAGGAAATTGAAAACAAATCAAGAGCCCCAGTGAAACGACGAAACATTGGTATGTTATTGTAATAAATCTTTTGATGACATATTAACTTTTGGTAAGTCACAATATTTCTATTTTTATTATTACTTTTATTATTATCATTATTATTATTGTTGTTGTTATTGTAATATTATAAATATTTATTTCTTTATTCTTGATAAATTATCACATTGAGATATTAACAGGTTTCTCCGGCATAATAAAAAAGCGATGCAATGGGGAAAAGGAAATGTAACGTAACTTCGACAAAGATAGAATTAATCAGAGCAGATTACAATGGATAGTGTTAGTAGATCAAACATATCTACATCTGTTTAGGAACTTTAAAGTAATAATCGTTTGTACCGCTTCAGACATATAAGACTATTTAGGAAAGCAGGGACAAGACCGAAGCGGATACAATGCGAAATTTGCAAAGTTTCATCGACGAGGACATTTAAGACACAGAAGCAGCTGGTAGGATGACAAAATACGAATACGACAGAGACGCACGACTCAATGATTGACTGGTTACAGGGTGAAGCACACACTTCCTGCTCAAGTGACAAATTCTCTGGCGAACTTGCAATAGAAGATACTCGTATCTTTCGTTGCAAATTGATAGCCGCAAAGGAATCTGTCGCTTGGGTTACATGCTGGATTTCCTCCTTCGTTACTAGTGTTCATTTGGGCACCATAGCCTAGTTCGTCTGGTATGGAAAGTGTGGATCGTTGTAACCACCCCCCTCGGCCAGAGCAGCCCATAAAGGGAAAAAAAAAAAAAAAAAAATAACTGGTGTTGTTATTGAAACAAAATTCTGTTAGTTGAAAAATAAATTGGTTTTATTTGTTTGTTTGTTTTGAGATCAGTAAAGATCTAAATTCTAAAAAAATACTTCTGATTCGATCGGAAATGATTGATGTGGAAAAATTATTAAATTTACCTAAAATGATGCCTTCAAACGGTTGAACTAAAGTTATGCACGGATAATTTTAGTCAATTTATACGAGCTTGGGTGCATAAACCGCTGGGAATTGGAATTTTGCGGCGGCAATTCAAATGCGCCATTCAATCGCAGCGCGTTCTGTGTGTTTGAAACCCTTCACTCGCGTTACTTTTATAAATTAAATTCATGCCAAAAAGCGTTTTATTGCTAATGCATGAACATCATCATCGGTATCAAACAGCTGGAAGTAAAACAGTCTGCTGGAAGTAAATAATGATCGAATTTGAAGCATAAAATTTCTGCACATACCTGAAAGATTACGAGATGATCATTCATAAACATTTTCTAATTTGTCACCAAATCTTTTTCATCTCAAACAAGGTTAACTTTATCACAACACCGCTGTTAGATAAACACTTGTTATCATAAAATTCTCAAGTCGAATGAACACAATTTCACCAAACGCTTTAATCATCGATGTTGTTTTCATTGACATTTTGAAGCGACGCGAACAGATTTCAACTAAAAAAGTTGTTGATTTTGCATTGCGATTATTGTTTTGCTTTCAACTGTCTCCGGCATTTGACAGCATTCAAAACAACATATTTTTCAACTACGTGAATATATCCAAATCAAAAACCATATTAGTTGAATAAAAAAGAAATTAGTTAAATCAACTATCGCAAAAATCAAAAACTGCGATATCGCAATTTTATGATAGAAGGGTTCTCCGTGCAACAGGTCAAAAGTGGGCTGTGTGCCTTATTAAATATATTGTATGTAGAATATAGAATAGGAAATATTTTTTGTTTATTTGTTAAAATAATTCATCTGACAAATAATAGTCTAAATGAAGGGAAAAAGGTACAAACGGTCAATTTATAAAAAAGAAACACTTGATAACTTTTGTGCAAACTTATGCGATTGTTCCCCAAATTCGAACAGATGCTCAACTTTGGAAAATGCACATATACATGCTGTCATTGGTTCATGTAGTCCGAAAGTAGTACGATGAAATCTTGGTTGAAGTAGACTCGTAGAGCGTAGCGATCTCACGGAAGTCAAGGAGAGATAACAATTTTGGTGAATCAATATCGCCATTGATTACTTTAGCCACAAGTAACGCTTGCTGTATCTTTCTACGTCGCTCTAGTATTTCCAGTCCAATCAGGCGACAACGGTCAGGATACGGTGGGAGATCCAGTGGGTTCCGCCAGTGAAGATCCCGCAAAGCAAAGCGAATAAATCTCTTTTGTACACGTTCTATCCGTAAATTCCAAACCAGTTGGTAAGGACCCCAAATTAAACACGCATTTTCAACTAGTGGACGCACCAATGAGCAATACAACGCTTTCAAACAATACGGGCCTTAAAGTCCCGACTAATTTTTGCAATAAATCCGAGTTGCGGCGTTGCTTTGGAAATTAAAGTTGATCGGTGTAGATTAAAGGTGAGTTTAGCATCCAACAAAACGCCGAGATCATTGATAAATTCGACTCTATCAAGCGTTTGTCCATCAATTTGATAGTCAAATACTATTGGATTTATTTTACGATGAAAAGTTGTAACTTGACATTTCACGGTACTGATTATTAAAAAGTTTCGTCGACACCAGTCTACGAAAATATCTAGGAGCTCCTGAAGATGGACACAATCTTCAACAGCACGGACTGCCAGGTACAGCTTCAAGTCATCAGCGTAAACCAATCTGCATCCGACGCCAAGTAGTAAAGCAGCATCGTTGAAGAACAGCATAAACAGTAGTGGACCAAGGTTACTGCCCTGAGGAATACCCGATTTATTCGTGAACGGAGAAGAAGTACAAGAGCCAAGCTGCACACGTAGTACTCTGTCGCATAGATAAGAGCTCAACCATTTACAAACGACAATTTTGCTATTAGTATTCCATGATCTATTCGATCAAATGCAGTTTTTAGATCGGTGTAGATTGCATCAACTTGTGACTTTTCTTCGATCCGCGTAATACATGTCGATGTAAAATCCAGTAGGTTCGTATTCACTGATCGTCCAGGCATAAAACCATGCAGGTCGGTGGATATGTATGTTTTCGTTTGAGATAATATGGAAGCGCTAACTACTAGCTCAAATAGTTTCGACGCTGCTGGAAAACTAGTTATACCACGATAGCATCGAACATTCAGGCGATCGCCACTTTTAAATACTGGAAACCTAAAAGACTGTTTCCAGATTGTCGGGAATATACCATGCTCAAACGACTTATTAAAAATTGCACATAAAGGATCGGTCAGGACGTGGGCGCAATGGCTATAAACTACTGCTGGAATACCGTCAGGTCCCACAGAGTATGACTATTTTAGCCTTTTTGCGGTGGTAACTAGTTCCTTACAATAACGCATGCGGAATCCAATGTAATAAACATTTAAAATAGAGTTTCATAGAGCAGTGGAAATTTTCTGAGAAGAATATTATTTCTTGGAACCTAGAATCGTAGCCTTTACCATTAATATAATATCGTTAAAGTTTCAAGTAGTGCATTTTTGTTGTCATCGCAATCGGTGATTTTTTTACACAAATCTGTGATTATTTTAACAGTATTATATGCTTTGTGGATGTTAGCATCCATCAGTAGCTTGCACATTACAATTCGAAAAAACGCAGGGTAGTTTCCAATGTTCGTCTAATACGTTAATGACGATGTAACATGAATTAAAATGTTGCTTAATTGAAATTAAATTGCACCATTTTATAGGGCTTCCTCAGTCTTAATTTTAGAAATATACAGCTTCAAAAATTGAATCCGTTGATTCGAAACGATATCCGTAAGTGTACAGGGTCCGGCACTCGAAGTGTAACCAATTAAAAAGGCCATAAATTCAGTTTGGAAAATTACTTTTACTTAATTCAAAGTACAAAATGTGTAAAAATAATACAAAATTCAGAATCAATTCACTTTTGCTCGATATGACCACCTTTTGCCTTGACTTGATGACTTGAGAGAGCGAAGGAGTTGCTTCGTTTGGCCGAATGTGACTTGCAGGTATTTTGGCCCACTCGCGGACAATAACTTTTTTCAGCGCCTCGAGACTGGTGTATCTTTTAGTTCGGATTTGCTCTCCAAAATGGCCCAAAGAGAATAATCCATTGGATTCGCATCTGGTGAATTCGAGAGCCATTGTGTGGACGTGATGAAGTTCGGAACGTTGTTTTTCAGCCATTCTTGGTTCACTCGAGCTTTGTGAGACGGTGCCGAGTCCTGCTGAAACATCCATGGTCTGCCACCGAAATGTTTGTCTGCCCACGGCTTCAAAGCAACCTCCAGAATACTTTCCCGATAATATGTCGCATTTACCTTGACGCCCGGTTCGATGAAAACGATTGGAGAGCGCCCATCTGCGGTTACAGCGGCCCAAACCATTATCTGTTGCGGGTGCTGCCTCCTGGTGGCCAATCGATGACTCAAATTCTCGTATGAACGGTCGGTCAAGTAAACCCTATCGTTTTGAGAGTTTACGAATTGCTCAATTGGAAAAACTTTCTCGTCAGAAAATACAATGTTCGGAAATTGACCGCTTTCGGCCAAACGAAGCAACTCCTTCGCTCTCTCAAGTCATCAAGTCAAGGCAAAAGGTGGTCATATCGAGCAAAAGTGAATTGATTCTGAATTTTGTATTATTTTTACACATTTTGTACTTTGAATTAAGTAGAAGTAATTTTCCAAACTGAATTTATGGCCTTTTTAATTGGTTACACTTCGAGTGCCGAACCCTGTATAAAGATGTGTTCCACAGCAAAGCTTTCATTTTCGCATTGCGTGTGAGCGTTGCCCGTCCTAACCGAACGTGTTACTGACAGTGCAAACTGTTTTCAACTTTCGTTTTGAAGAATCCGATGCGTTTTGGTAAGAAATGGAAAAAAAATCGATCAATTCTTTATAATGTTCTGTGGAATTGAAATGTGCCTTGAATTGCCCTAATCGATGAGATCTGCATTTAAGCAGAACTGAGATTGTTCTAGGCATGTACACTCCATACACTCGTCTGAAATTTGACTCGGAATTCATTGTGATTTCCAATTGGATTTCAAACTCAAATTCCGGACAACTTAACTGAGCAGCGGTGTTCTAAAACACCGAGCTCCCAAGAAGCTCTGACGACTTCCACTGTTGCACCTTGGAATCGCAAATCGCTGTTCAAAAGTGTTTCAATGAAGTTTCTTTACACCAATCTGCTGCTCGCTTCATTCTAAAAGTGTGAGGTCTTCGGTGTTGCTCTCTCGTGTGTCCTGGTTTGACAACCGTTGCACAGAAAATAATGGGTGTGTGTGTAAAGTATTATTTATTCATTATTTGTTGTGTGTTTTATACAATGTTTGATTTACATTTTAAGTGATTTGGCCCTTTGATGAAATTAAGTATATGTAATACATGGTGTTTGTAGTTTTGTCTGCTCGTGAAAATTAAGTTTCGTGTCTTAACACATTGTTAATGGAAAATTATTTAAATTGAAATTTCCTACCGAAAATAATGAGTAAATGTTGAATGTTCATATTTTATACCGATACAGTTGTACAGCAACAGATATATTGTTCTCTTCCTTCGAACGCATTCTGATTGGCTGGAGCTGACGTGGGTCAAATCAGACATGTCTTTCAATAATGTACTATTGAAGCACATCAACGTTGTTTCAATACATGTTTAAGTTGAAAATTTTCGAATTTAGTGCTAGTTAGATTCAAGGATGACTTTTATCGTATCAAACAACGCTCACTAGCAACTCTTCACACGATTTAATCAGTGCCATCAAAGAGAGACGGATATCATCGCAGCAACAAAAAACCGACATGGTTTATTTAACATAGAATCGACACCAGCGCGAGAGCGAATTTCTTTCGATGACCTGTCTGAGCCTCATGAGTTAGCACGCTGCTGTGGGGATTCTCTCTGAAGCAACGAACGGTCGCTTATTCTCGTTTCACGATCCGATTCTATATGGGCAGTTGATAATTGGGATAGAATCATTTTACTATTGCCGCTTATTCCAACTATGTGCGTATAAACTTTAGATAAGTTGTGCCTACGAGAATGTATGTGAATGCTCCACACAAGGGTTTTGAAATATTGCAACCTAGTATGAGAATCATCAAGTCGAATCATCGATTCGATTTTCTGAAATAATTGTCCACTTGTGATTCTTTCTTGGTAAATTACACACAGCATCGATCATTATCAGACTGTAAATTTTTTTAAGAGCCGTGAAATACTCAGATTATGAAGTGAAGCGAAGAAATGTATAAAAATTCTCTCACGGCTCATGCATTGAAAGACTCGAGTTCTTGTAGCATCTTCTACCGGATTGAAATCTTTGTATACAATGTAGATAAATATCAAGCAGCTTTTGTCAAATTATCGGCAATCACCAACACTGGTTAGATTATAAAAATGCTTCTGCAGATCACTGAGCTATGAGCTATCAAAATTATGACTGAAAATCTAACGCAAATGGCCTTCACACTAATTGACCCCTTTTATGCAATCTTCGTGCAACTCTGATCCGGTCAAATGTTAAACAAGCGATTAAATTATTAGTAGCACTCTGTTTTGTTGGGAACTGTTTCCACATTGTAAGCAGAACGATCTCCCGAGCTTTCCAATCACTGTTGTGTTTGGCCAAGAAACCCTCCAAATTGACTGTTCGTTCACAAAACAATCCACCAAAACCGAAAAACTTTTCCCTCCCTTCATCGACACACGGCTCTTCATCGTGGCACAATGGCAGCATCGCTGGCACCGCAAACTCATCGTCATACCATGCTTCCAACCGTAACAGTAGAACTTGCGGGTAACCACGGTATTGCGAATCACAATTTCTTGGAATTTGATACTGCACAAGAAGTCGATTTTCGCAAAGTACCCGTCATCCTTTCGCACGTTATCGGAGTACGGAGAGCTAATAAGAAACAGCCAAGCTCACGCTTCGCCAGTCACAACTCGAACCGTTCGGCGTCGTACCGGTTGACGAAAGATACAGAATTCCCACCGAAAAACGGTAACCAAAATAGGATGGTAGCAAGTGCGCCTTTCCCCACCTCACCGACCCCCTTTACCACGGTAACCGAAGATGTGTTTCAGGAATGAATCGATCGTTTAGCATTCACTCGTCCCGGTGCCATCACATTCCACTTGTTGTTGTCGTTGCTGTTGTTATTCTGTGGATGCAGCGTCGGAACCGAATGCGTGAAAATCGATCAACTTTCCCGTACTATATTTCTATCAATGAGCTTCGTTGATGTTGTTGTTGTTGTTGGCAGCCTGATTCGACAACGAAGGCAACTGATGACTCTACACACCGTCAAGTAGGTAACGCATGTTATCAATTGAAACCCAAACGCTATGACTGTCTGTCTGTCTGTCTGTCTGTCTGTCTGTCTATATCAAGCTGCATGCAAGTCATCGCTGCATCATTGTATGTATGTGTGTATGTACGGCTGTATGTATGTTGATTATCGTTACCTATTTCGCTCGTCGGTTGTTGGATGGAATATCGATTACGGCAATGAGATTGGATTTTTCGACGTCGTCATCGCCGTCGCCAACACCGTCAGCACCAGAACCAGCGGCATCCGAAGTTTCCTCCCCGAAAGGACTCCCGACAGTACGGGCAGGAAAAAAAAAGTCACGGATGCAATTATGTGCACTCCCGGTGAATGGAATGTGAGTACGTGATTTTGCAGATTATCGCTTCGAGCCCCGGCGCCGTCGAAGCCGCCGACGCCATCATGAGACCTGCCAACGACATCAGTGGGAGTGTGGAACTCGATTCGGAAAATGTTTTACGATTGACCACTTTCTGGAATGAGTGTGTCATGTTTTGCAATTTATACTGCAAACGTTACTAGACTGGACGGCAACGGTATCCGAATTGAAGGAAGAAAAAAAAAACCTGCACCGCATCGGACGCCGGGGTCGGACAGAACCGTTCCGGTGAGGGACGAATCCAACAAAAGCAATCGATTCCGGTGTGGCTCAAGCGCTTCCAGAATTGCTATGCAGGAGAGCGAGCGATTCTTTACGTGATGATTTAAATTAAGCGACCACCATTCGAAGGCTGGAACCGCTCGAAGTTCATTAACAGCAGTCCCCAGTCGGAACCGTGTCGTGGGTGGGTGGGAGCACAATTGTGTGACATAAGCGCATGCAGCTACATGCCGATGCCGATTGGAACGTTTTGCGAATGTTACTCCTGATAGAGATCCACTGCGCGGTTATTGTTCGATTGATTAAATACATCAACTGCAAATGAAGTGCGCTTTCGATTTCGGCAGGTCCCGTCTGACTGAGAGCGCCGGGCGATCGCCTTTCAGGGAAGAGAACTAATCCGCAGAAAAAAATAATTGTCCGTTTAGAAGCAGGGAATAACAAAGAGAAGAAGTATGTTGTAAAAACAGGAATCATTTCAATCATTAAAATAATTACTCAATGACCTCTACTGATATTGTTTTTTATCACTCTTGTAAATAATAAAAATAATGCTTTGAATGACCTACGGGTTTTTGATTTACCCACACACAATTTTTAATGTCATGTGTGAATGTGAATATCGCCTAATCTTGCCGGTCAATTTACTGGCTCACGGTGATTGAATACTCAATGAAGTGCTATCGCAGAAATTCATTGTTTCTATCACTGAATTTGCGACACGTAAATTTGTCACATCGAACATAAAAATCTAGTTGAGACTACGAGTACAAATGCTCAAGGAGTAGCTTCGTTGAGCCATCATTCTTGAAAACTTATCAATTGATGCATTTTTTCAAGGTACGAATTTGACTCCGTTGGCTTCGTACAAAGTATTTCCGAATAATGCACTAATGCCAAATCCAGCCAAAATAGAAATGGGTTATAAAAAGCCTATAAAAACTTATAAAAATACTTGTGCAAAGCATACAAGTATAAATCCGTTCATAATCACCGTAACGTCCAGTTTTTCACGAATGAGTTCCCAAAGTATGGAATGAGTTCCCAAAGTACGCAAGAGCCCATAAGCGAATTGATCTATAGGCGAATTGCTACTTGATGGTCACTTTATCAAACAACCGTTAAATTTCTTACACACATTGAAATCTCTAATTGGATGTCTATTCTCTGTGAGGAGTACGCGCCGTTGCAAGTATTCCCGAACTTAAACTTCTGCTGTCATCGTCTCTATTGTTACAAAGGGATTCGAAAGCATTCCGCATCCACAAATTGCTTGCCAAACCATAACCTTTTTATCGAATGTTTCTTTAAAATTCGACTTATCGGCATCTTCAATACTATAAAGCTCGGATCGTGTATAATCCAACTTCACGTAGGATTCATTATTAATGATTACGAATGCTGATTGGTTTGACACATGCGGCTTCTTGTTTTGATGTGGAACACATCTTTATTTTCTATATAGGGGTGCAAATCAGAAACTCAAGAAAAAACACACGTAGAAAATATTCCTAAGATTCGACTTGAATGTATCAAGCCACGTATTTTCAATTATAAATGATTGAAATTTTGATTAGTAGCGAGCAGTGTCGTATTTTGTCTGCCAAAAATCTCCGGCATATCGGATTTCCCCGCCATGGACGGTTTTGAAGTAGTAAGCGATATATCAAAGTGAAAGCATCGCTCTGATTGGTCGTTTGATGCAAAAGCGAAGCTGTTGGAAGCACGCGAATTTATAAATAGAAGGGAAATTATAGCTAACGTTTCAGTCCTACGCGTAGCATGCTAGAGGTAGGTTGTTGCTAGACAGCAAGACAGAAAGTGCCATAAGACGATTTGAAGCTTTAATTGGTATGCTCTGATCTTGTGTCATGCAAGTTCGGTGAAATTCCATGTTATGTCGTTTCGCCTGAGAAATTGACAACTACCCCAGAGTAAATTTTGAGTGCTTAAAATTAATTTCGAATTTATATAAGATGATTCCATTGATAATGAGAAAAAGTTTATCGTTTCAACAGAAATCGAAGAATGGTAGAGAAACTTAACGCTATAAAAATTATTCCTTGCATGCAAAACTTGATCACAAGTTTGGCGAAGAGAAGCTCAAATATCGAAATCCGTATAGCAAAGATATAATTGCATACATTTGGGATATTGGTGTAATTTTGTCGGCTATTAAACAAACACAAATCATGATAAACAATGTTCGGTTTTGGTTCCTAATCAAGATCAATCTAAGCAGACTCTCGTGCAATTGCGGATTCAAAAGTGTGACGATTGATTGAACTGTATGATTGTAGATCATTAGAAATTTTGGTTGCCTTGTTCCACATCAATGGCTCGAACAACCCCATGGGGCTGATCCTTGTAGTTTTTCACTTATTTTTGTTTTTTTTCTGTTTCTTGAACGCCCTTAGCTCATTTTGAGTGGTTACCAGACTGACGGTTCTCATGGAGCTTCCCAGCTTTTTTGGACTCATTTCGTACGAAAGTACCCATTCTAAAAACAAATTCTGGCAGGGTTTTCAGTTCCAGGTTTAAGTTTACAGGTTCAGATTTTTCCATGTTCCTAATAGCGAACTTCACACCATACTTCCAAACCGCGTTATGAACTGCTTTGATGCTTCTACTTTTCATTTTCACCTTTTCCGGAATTGAAATGTTAACAATAATTTACAATAATTTCCCGCTGTTGAAACGTCATCTGATACCAACGCAGGCGCATCAAAATCGTCGTTAGACTTAGAAGATTTTTCATTTTCAGTTTTCACTATTCCCGGGGCATCCGAAACTGGTTGTTGGAACCCTGACTTGTCCAACGGATTTTGATTAGACATCAATGCACAGGACTAACAATGTGCATTGTTTTGAATTATATCCTTTTTCGTGGTCTGATATTTGTGAAGATTTCCTAGTTGATCACATTTGATCTCTGGCATAAGAACCCGGATACGGATGATACTCAACAGCAGCGGAAAAGGACTACCTTTTATTTTAATCTAAGTTTTCATTATTCTCCAAAGCTATTCCCCAGGAAATGAAGTGTTTTTTCTGACTTATGTAGAGAGTTGCTAGCCGAACACATTTAACATTCCTTTAACCCAGAACCGATGCTCGGATTTGGATAAAACTATAAGAGACAGATGCTATGAAAATACACAATGAATTTTCAACACGAAAATATGAACTGTTTCGTGTTCAGGCGTTATGTCATTCAGTACGAAATAATTCGCATTATGAAATGAATGAAAAGCACATTTTTTGTGTAATTTTCACGTTTTTTTATTTATTTAAGGTCAATTATTACATTCTTCGAAAAAAAACCCTGTGATTTTACATCTTTTTAGATGCACATAAATGAAGCGTCGCAGTTCACGCAAATTTACGTGGAAGAAACATACAATATTGTATCTAAATAATCTTAAATAATTGAAATAAAAAAAAAAGCGACCGCCGCGACTAGAGCCGAGAATCATTGGGTCACAAAGTACGTCTGTTAATCGATTGATCCATAGAAGCACACATCTGCTGGGTTGATAAAAGGTGCATTTAAATGCATACAATCACACTTGCTAGCAGAATTCAAGTTACAGTCGAAACTAATAAAATCCGTGCCAACCTAACATTAGGTAATTGAAAATGAAATTTTCCGTCATTTAATGAATTAGGTATTTATGAATTATATCGTATGAGCGATTAAGTCACCTATAAAATTCAATTTTTTTTGTGTATAATATTACAATAATAGATGCATAAATAAGTTCGTGCTGGTTTCTAACAAATAGCTTAACTTGATTTTCATTACAGTGATTTACCTTTCACGTTAGAGTACTACAGTCATAGAGATTCAGAACAACAGTATTCTGGTTACTATGAAAATTTAGAGTTTTGTGCAAATAAAATGTTTTACAAGGAGTTATTTCAATATGAAGAAAACTGACTAATGTTTCAAAGCTATAGGGATGATCGGAAAGGTAGGCAATTGGGTGTCGTATGAATTGAAGCCAAGGGACGTTTTTTCCGACGGCATTACATTCCTTTTCGTGGAATTTGATCTTTCTGTTTCAACAGACCTCAGACAGGATTCTTAGCGTACATAATCATTGCATGGTTAGTACTACGATCCTACTGACACTATGTATCCTTCCAGGTCGGGGCTCGAACATATGACTACTGGGAGCCAAGGAACGTCAAACTCCGTTTATTCGTGTGTATACAACTGCTTTAACGGTACTAAAGGAAACGGTTTTTTTCGTCGAATAGTTACTGACGATGAAAAATGGGTCTATTAATTAATCCAAATCGTCGGACAGCATACGGATACCCCGGCCACGCATCATCATCGAGAACCGTTCAAAATATTCATGGCCAGAATGTTATGCTTTGTATATGGTGGAATCAGCTGGGTGTGGAGTATTATGAGCTACTGCAACCGAGTGAAACGATCACGGGAGAGGTCTATCAACGACAATTGATGAATTTGAATCGAGCATGGCAACAATACACCGATAGACACGACAAAGTAATTTTGCAAGATAACAATGCACACTAACTTGTTGCACAGCCGATGCAAAATACTTAGAATCGCTCAAATAGGAAGTCCTACCCAACTCTCGATATATAACAGACATTGCTCCTTCTGATTACTATTTGTTCCGATCGATGCAGCTTGGCCTCACTGACCAGCACGTCTCCAATTATGATGATTTGTAGATTGCGCCCAGACCGGTTAAATTTTTGAAACATTAATCCGCAAACTTCCAGAAATATTGGACAAAGCAAAGACTATCGATGGACTCTACTTTGAGCATTGTATTTTGAATCAATTTTTGTCAATAAAGTTCTAAATTTTGTAAAAAATTGGCACGAATATATTTGTACCCCTGACACAATGACGTTTTTTGTAAGGATCGAATTAGGAGATACGGGAGAGGAATTGAATACAATTTTTTGCTCATGATGTGTGTAATAAAAAAAAAACATGATGAAAGATCATGAAAAATTTCATGAAAAGATGAATAAAAATGGGTTCATGATTTTTAATCACGATAAGGGCAATCGTTGAGCTTATGTTCAACAGTTACTTACCTTATGATAAAAAAAGAACCGGAATTTTCATTTTAAAAATCCCGCGCTTGTTCAATCGGTAAACTTTTATTCTCTTAACGTTGGAAACACTTTTATACACATTCTGTCAAATTTTGACGCATATCGTACGATTAGTTTTTGTTTGGTGTCTATACAAAGAAGTTGAAAAATTTTCGTGTGGCGATTTTTATAATGGATGAAAATTTAGAACAACGTGCGTGCATCAAATGTTGTGTTGCAAATGAATTTAAGTGTTCCGCAACGTTGAAAATGTTAGAAAAGGCTTTTGGTGAATCGTGTCTAGGAAAAACACAGGCATACGAGTGGTATAAACGCTTCAAAGGTGGTCGTACAAGCTTGGATCATGATGAGATCCCTGGCCGCCCAACAACATCTGTTACTGAAGAAAACATTGAATCGGCGAAGCAAATCGTGTTGCAAAATCGTTCTGTACCGATTAGAGAGATTGCTGTGTTGTTGAGCATCTCTTATGGATCAGTCGAACACATTTTAACTGATGTTTTGGGTTTGAAACGCGTCGCTTCTCGGCTGGTCCCAAAAAAGCTAAATTTCATTCTTAAAACCAGCGTCGTGTTGATGTGGCCAAAGAGATTATTTCCAACGCAGATCGTGACCCCACATTCATCGAATGCATCATAACTGGTGATGAGGTGTGGATCTATGAATATGACGTCGAAACCGCACAACAATCGACCGAATGGCGCTTCGAAGGCGAGCCGTTGTTCTAAATTTTCATCCATTATAAAAATCGCCACACGAAAATTTTTCAACTTCTTTGTATAGACGCCAAACGAAAAACTAATCGTACGATATGCGTCAAAATTTGACAGAATGTGTATAAAAATGTTGCCAACGTTGAGAGAATAAAAGTTTACCGATTGGACAATCGCGGGAATTTTAAAATGAAAATTCCGGTTCTTTTTTTTATCATAAGGTATATCTAAAAATTAATACAAATGTGTTTCAATTTATGCAGTAACTGAGCAAGTGCTGCTTTACTCATTAATTATACACAACGTAGTTTTTTTTTATTCTATACACAACGAAGTTAGTGATTCTGATATAAACTATTTAAATATACCCTCAAACATAAAGACTGTCCCAGAAAGTATGGACGCAACAAATAACCGCTGCCATTTCGCAATGGTTCAGAATCTGTCAATTTCTATGGCTGCGTCCTGTTGTTTACACTCTTCTCTCTTCTACACACTTGTCCAGTTGTTTATTCGTTTTCAATAGTTTGTTTCGAAATGCGTGGACTTTCAGCAGAACAACGTCGAAAAATTGTGTACAAATTGTGCACAAAACGCGGACTGTCACTAAGAAAGATAGCAAAAATGGAAGGAGTAAGTGAAAAAGCCGTACGAAATACAATCAGGAAGTTCGGTGAGGCTAACACCTTTGAGGATAAACCGAAAAGGGGTCGAGAAAAAGGTCCTGCTAACCCTCAGTTGGATAAATGTATACTGAAGGCGTTCGAGCAAAAGAAGAAGGTTTCAGTTCGGGATGTGGCCAAAAAAGTGGGCGCTTCGAAGTCAAATGTTTTTCGTGCTAAAGAACGTTTGAATCTTCGAACCTATAAGAAGCAGAAACAACCAAAACGTAGTCCAAAACAAGAAGCGTCGATCAGGCCGAGGGTTCGAAAGCTGTACAATACGATTCTTGCTGGAAATTTGTACTGTATAATCATGGACGACAAAACCTACGTGAAACTCGATTACAAATCCTATACCACAATATTATACGGTGCGAGAAGGGCAAGTGTGAAACCAGTCCGAGACATCGATTGAAGTCGAAAAATTTGGTAAAAAAACTGTGGTCCGGCAAGCAATTTGTAGCTGCGGTAAGATTTCGAAACCCTTCATCACCACTGCTTCAATAAACAGCGAAATATGCATCAAGGAATGTTTACAAAAACGACTCATGATTCGAAGCCACAAGAATCCTGTTGTCTTCTGGCCAGATCTTGCTTCTTGCCACTACTCGAAATCAACGGTAGAATGATATACTACCCAAAATGTCACTTTCGTCCCAAAAGACATGAATCCACCAAATTGCCCACAACCTCGAGCAATTGAGGAGTTTTGGGCATTAACGAAGGCACATCTTAGGAAACATGTCTCAGCAGCCGAAACCATTCAACAGTTCGAAAAAGATTGGAAAAAAGTGTCAAAACTAGTCGCCAAGAAGTCTGTACGGAATTTAATGAGGAACGTTCGCAAGAAGGTGCGCCAACTAGTCTACAATGGCTAAGTAGCAAATGTTGAGAATAATATTCTGTTGTTGTAGTCTAATATTATCAGTATGTCGAATAAAATTTGAATATCTAACACTTGTGAATTATTTACAGCGAAATCAAAGTGCGTCCATACTTTCTGGGACAGTCTTTAAATAAACATAGGTGAAGACCCACATCGAAATCAAATAGCATTGAAGCAGGATTATCGTTTTTTTTTAACTTAGTTCGTGAGAATCACCGAAACAATCTCTGAGATAATGAAAAGTACATTTTAGTAACATAATAATAATACGATCTCGAACAACTGATATGAATAGTGTTAAAAAGTTAATTATAACGTGCTACGAGATCGAATCTTACATCTGTGGTATTTTTTCGCAAGTTTTCATTTCTGCTATTCCCCTTCAGCTGTCTTCTTCTAGTCTTTTGTTGCTTTGAGTGCTGATAAAAAAAACTACGAGTAGGTAGTGTCTGAAACATTCCCGAGATATTTGCGTAAGAATGAAATCAAGCTACGTATGAAAATTCAGAAGCTTAATAAGCTCCTGTATCTGAAAATCTGACTACCTGGAGAATCCTGATGAAAATGTTAGCGGGGATGAACTGCGATCTAAACAATTCCGATATAAGCTTCTAACTGGCATGATTTAATTTTAATCCAATATTTCAATGGAAAAAAATGTAGTAGTTAGCTCTTTGGGATTAATTTGTAGGTTCTTAAAATAACCGATTAATTGAACTCTAAACTTGTTTCACTATCTAATAATAATCAATCTCCGTTATTTCACTTTTTACCCAAGCATTTTGAATTAAACGGTTCAATAGCGGGGTTAGAAAGCTCTCTAGCTCCGAAATAAGTTCCGAAATTGACTATCTGGCGTCTAGATGCTTCCTTTATATGACAGTAGAACAAACATTTCTCGTGATCAATTTGAAACATCCCTAAATAAATTGTTATTTTTGAAATGTTGTGTATTGCGAGATAGGTAACTCTTTCAAGCTTTCACAAAACCACATTAGTGTGATTCTTTGTCCCGCTACTACAGCACGTTATTCCAATCCAAGTCAGACTCATTTCGCCGAAAGGGTCATTTCGCCGAATCCTTCAATTGTCTTGATATCGAAAATTAGATAATTAGAACTGATTTGAAATAAAGACGAATGAACTATGATAATGTTTACGCTCGTTTTGCTGACTTACAATTGTACTTTTGAAACATCTCATTTTGTAGTTTAATCCCGAAAGATTGATTAAGAGAATGGAGTTCCCAAAAAAATTTGTTGACTTCATTAGTTACTAAGCAACAAAGCATTTGCTTAGGTGTATCTACCAGGCAAATGCTTGTGGTATTTTTCGTTTAATTAATGTGCAAATCACTTTTCGCAAAATGAACCAATTCGGCGAAATGGCATTCGGTGAAACGACTTTAAACGAATGATCACATGATTATTGTGGGAATTAACACAAACGGTTTCGTGTATCAAAGTATCAAAGTATCAAAGTATCAAAGTATCAAAGTATCAAAGTATCAAAGTATCAAAGTATCAAAGTATCAAAGTATCAAAGTATCAAAGTATCAAAGTATCAAAGTATCAAAGTATCAAAGTACCAAAGTATCAAAGTATCAAAGTTTCAAAGTATCAAAGTATTAAAGTATCAAAGTATCAAAGTATCAAAGTATCAAAGTATCAAAGTATCAAAGTATCAAAGTATCAAAGTATCAAAGTATCAAAGTATCAAAGTATCAAAGTATCAAAGTATCAAAGTATCAAAGTATCAAAGTATCAAAGTATCAAAGTATCAAAGTATCAAAGTATCAAAGTATCAAAGTATCAAAGTATCAAAGTATCAAAGTATCAAAGTATCAAAGTATCAAAGTATCAAAGTATCAAAGTATCAAAGTATCAAAGTATCAAAGTATCAAAGTATCAAAGTATCAAAGTATCAAAATATCAAAGTATCAAAGTATCAAAGTATCAAAGTATCAAAGTATCAAAATATCAAAGTATCAAAGTATCAAAGTATCAAAGTATCAAAGTATCAAAGTATCAAAGTATCAAAGTATCAAAGTATCAAAGTATCAAAGTATCAAAGTATCAAAGTATCAAAGTATCAAAGTATCAAAGTATCAAAGTATCAAAGTATCAAAGTATCAAAGTATCAACGTATCAACGTATGAGTTTATCAATCTAGCTACTGGAAAACAATCTGGAATGGATCTCGAAAGTTAATTAAAGAGAAACTGTGCTCCAATTGTGTTTTAAAATTAAAATGATTGAAAAGATCTCATTTCCCACTTCAGATTTCATAACAATCGAAAGCTACTGTAATGCAAGTGGCTTCCGAACTGGGTTCTGTCGTCGGCAATGCGTCATTCACCCACTGGCACGATAAACAACCGAGCCTCGGGTTCGTCGTACATTCTTATCAATAAGTAACATGTCAATACACCAAGTAACAGTAGCAGTGTGTTACCAAGCCAGCTTTGCATGGTCTTCGAGCCGCAGTTCAAGATAATATTACGCCATGAAATATGAAATTTAATCCCAAGCTCGCCCAAGAAATGAAACGGCGAATAAAAGCAAAGTAAACCGATAAGAAACTCAGAAATATATATAAATTTATATACATACATATATATCGATGTTGAGCTCCCAACGGAAATTACGCTAAGCCAATCGCCGGCAGACGAAAGCCCCCTTTGCCTCCCCTTCCGCCCATCCCTTTCACCACTGAACTAATCAACCCCCGCACGGTTCCCGTTATTGAAGAGTCCAACCCGGCGAGCAGTTCTCGATGATGTGTACGAGCAAGTTTCCTGCCAGCAAGGCTATGGGCAGAGCAATAAATTTAGTTTTCTAAAATCATTCCACGCGAGAACACAAGTGCGGGTCTGATGAAGGCAAAAAATGAAAAAAAGAAAAAGTTACACCATTTACGAGATGGTTGCGGTCGGCGCACTTGCCAGTTCAACATGCAGCAGCCCTGGACCGGAGTCCGTCGGTTCCCGATCTTTCCTGTACTTCTCCTGTTGTTGCATGTTTGAAAGTCCGGTCAAGCATCGTTGAATCCGAGAAGTCTGAGAACCTGAACCTGGCAAGGACGTGACTTCAATAAGCAATTAAAGCTGTAGTATATATAGACTAAATGTTGAGCATGAGTGCTAGTGCAAGAGGGTGGGCATCAATGGGCGAAGCTAACGACTTACTGGTTGTTCCGGTTCCGGGTGCAGAGCCAGAGCCAGAGTCCAGGCGGGGTGACTTCATGAATCAGTCGTTCGCTCGCCCAGAGAGACGTGTCAATGTGAAACTTTGCCAGGATCAACGTAATGGAAAACGAGAAGCTAATCCTTTCACAGCTGATATTATGAGGATTAGCAGTTATGCTGTGGTTATCACTTTCCATGGTGCAAGTTTGTTTTTGTGTTATTCTACGACGACGGATGTCCCGTGACAGATCGGGGCCGGCCGGGTAGAATAGAAGGGAATCGGGGGGTGGTATGATGATACCCAGTCGATGTGGTTTAATTTATAGAACCCGAGTAGCGAAATTGATGCGAAAGTTTCCAGAGAAGCAGACACCGTCGCTGGTCGTGGTTGGCTGCTGAAGTTGGAAATAATGTTGTTTGAGGCATTGAAACAAAATGTACTTCAACTTTACCGTAGATGAATTTGTAATAACGTGACATGAAATTTGTATTGTTCGTTTATTTTCGGCGTACGTCATAAGCCGTCCCGAGCGTACACTGCAATAAATTATTAATTTTACCTGTGACGTGATCTCACACATGATGCAGTTCATGATTTGAATAAGCAGCAAAAGCACTCCGTACAAGATGCAGTGAAGAAAAATTTCATTCGTCTTTTCTCAAATGCATGATAATTCAACTTCAGAAAAAATGAAGACGTTGTCGGGTTCGGGAGACGTGCTGCAAATGTGCGGGGTTGAGTTGAGTTCCGTTCGGGTGCCTGACACGAATACGATTAATCTTCATCAAATTCGTATGTGCCGGTTCCTAGATGTCTGTTCGTGATAATCCTCAATTTAAACAAATGTGAATAAGAAGAGATCAACAGTTTTTGCGGCTTGGATCTTTGCGATTTTGGGTTCAGGGTGCTTTTTTTTAGTTTAGGTTTTTTAAAGCTGAATAATAGGGCAGTGATTTTTTGTTTGCAAGAATTTTTCCGGTTTAACCGTTTTTGTTTTCATCAAAAATTTTACTGCCAGGAATCCTGGCGTTCGTTTGCCGTACCGTTGCAAATTAGAGTTGCAGTGCAGTAGCAAACTTGCCCTGCTGATTCAAGCCTCCCAAACCCCTCCCCCTGACTTCCTTACCCTGACGCTTGCTTCGGGCAGTTGCCAAGGTCTAGCGCTTAACTTGAATTTCTATCACATGTGTGTTTCCCCAAGCTCATTAGCATATTAAAATATGCACTAAGGAAACAAGCCGCTATTCGCGCTGCTCGCCTGGCCGGTCTGTAGTAGCAATGCTAGCGCGGGGAATAAATATCACACATTAGTAGTGCACCATCGTTCCAGCATGCAACCGGGCCCCGGACGGTGCCCTGAGTAGAGAGTACTACTAATCTGCAACACTCCAGCGTAATTGTTTCCTCGCATCGCAACCGCCACCGCCGTCGCCGCCGCCGCAACCATCGCCGGCACCACTGGCAAAAATGGGCGAGAGGAAGCCGGGAGTATTTTCATTTGCACGTTTAGCGTGCACATAATTTTCGCAACCATCACACACTCTTTTGGAATCTCTATTTTTGGACCAAGAGATACGGTGTGTGTGTGTGTGTGTTAGTAAGTGCGGTATCGAATCCAAACTCCAATGCAATGGAAAAGATAAATGAAATATGAGGCCGATTATGTTAGAGTATTAGTTTTGGTGGAAGGAAAATCACGAGATCTATTTATCGGTATTTCTTACGGCTTCCGAAAGGTGTCAGATTATCAAGGCTAATTCATAAGTGAAATTTATTCAAATTTAATAGATTATGATAATTGAAACAGATTGCAACGAAAAACAAAAGATTTAGTATATTTCTACCATTTCATTTTTAATCTGACGAAAAGCACGCTAATTGGCTGGATTATTTTATTAGAATCTATCGGTCTTTTTGAATTTCCAACGGACTTGTTTACATTGTTTTCACTCGTTGCTTTATCCGTAATTATGCTGAACGTTTTGTTATTTTAGGATAATCTCATTTATTCTTATCACAGATAATTAGTGACTACAGCACAAATCATCCCTAAACACTAGCCCTCCAAGTTTTTTCACTCGCATTTGCATTTGAAGAAAACAGTACTTGAAGTACACTGAGGTCTTTATACGCGGTTTTTTATGCGGTTTTTGAACGGCTTTTTTACGCGGATTACCGGATTTATGCAATTTTTTTTACGCGGATTGTCGAAATTATCCGGTTTTCTTGTTTGGTCTGAGAAATACATGGAACGTCGAGATCTGGTCCCGATATATTTTTTAAGTCAACTCTCTGACACTTAGAACATTTTCGACTTTAAAAAAATTGTTTTTATTACCAGATCTCGACGTTGCATACATGTCTAAGACAGACAAAATGCATCCAAATAAGAAATTTCTTCAATGTCGCGGTTTTTTTTTTCTACGAGTCTTCCGAAGTTACGCGGTCTCAAATTCTCTAAGTTCCAAAGTCGTTTTGTTCCAACATATTTTTCTTAGATTACACTATATCGCAACGTTGCATGCACGGAACGACCGAAATTAGCTCTACGCCTAATTCGTATTACTGTTTTTGAATTTTCCAAAATAAATATTAAGTATTAATTACAATCGAGAATTTATTTTGCTGAAAAAAATTCTTATTTTTAGAGAAAAAGCAAACCAGCAATATGTCAATCCAACACGAAATTCTAATTGACAACTAATATTGTGACTAAAATCAGAAAATTTGTCTCTATTTTTCTATCGCCCTCATTTCTGAAAGGAAAGCACAAAGAAAACAAAAATGAAATTGGTTTTATTAACAAGTTTATTAGCCAAAAACTCATGAGAAATGTCAAAGCAAAACAATCCATTAAACAGCTAAAAAGGACAGTTTTGTTGAAACTGCTTGCAAATTTCTTTGATGTTTTTCGCATGTGTTACGATATATCCATATTTAAATTTGTAAACCGACAAGTAAAAATGCCGTAACCTGTCAGTGGAAAGACTGGAAGTGATGCGCATTTGAAGCGATTGTGCGTAATAATGTTTTTACGTGAAACAGTGAAGTGAGTTTCTCTTATTGTATATGTCAAACGATGTTTTTTTTATATCTTCCAACATTCGTATTCGGTTTTTGTTTTCGGAATGCTCAAAGCTTTCAGTGAGGGAGTCGATTTCGCGAAGTCGAATGAAAAAAAAACAGCGATTTAGAAGAAAAATTGTCAAAAAGAAGTTTATGTTTCGTTTATGTCTTTTTCTCTAATACAACATCGTATTTATACCTGCCAATAGGGAAAAGACTACCGCGACTGAATTTTTATTTTCGGTAGTAGTGTGCCATCTAGTGGCTAATAATCATTACGGTGTTAACGTTTTTTCGGTGACCGTGCGCCATATAGCTGCATATTGCAGAAGTCAATTCAACCATTTATGTTGGTTGAAAACAACGCTTTATTTTTCTAATTCAACTATTGGTCAATTAGTTGAATGGAAATAAAGTGTATCTTAGCTAAGAAATGACAGCACGTTTAATTGGTGAATTCAACTAAAATAATAGCCATTTCAACAAATATTTTATTATTATCAAGGGAATGAGAATTAAAAAATCTAAATTAGCAAAAGTAAGATTTTTTTAGTTGTCTCAAAAAAAAACTTACTAAAATCAGAAAATCAACTAATTTTTTCGTCAAAATGCTGCTTTTGGTATTTCCGTTTGCGTATCTAAGACACAAATTTTTCAAGGTGCGAAATTTCAAAACTTTTCCCAGTCCCAGATTCGATTTTCTTCACAAAAAATGTTTAGAGATTACACGAGATCTGGACGTTTCATGTATTTCTAAGATATTTGGCATGAAAAAAATGGATGGGTAATATGTGTTCTGGACCTGAATCTGGGACCATGATTTTCGCTCGGGATTGAATTTAGATCCAGAGTCCTAACACTGATCGCTGGAACTGGATTCTGGTCAGCAGCTGAATTTCGATCCCGATCCTGAATTTCGGATCCAGAATTCGGCTTCGAAATTCACTTCTAGAAACCCTTAAATTTGATCCTGAACTTCTAGAATTTAGAAATCAATTTTAGACGTCCGTTCTGGAGCTGAAATTGCATTTACAACTGAATTCAACGAATATAACTAAACTTTGAATTTGATTTCTGGTCCTGAATATCGGTCTTACTTTTCAGAGCTTCAGCTTTAGAACTCAGTTTCAAAATTCTGAAAATTCATTTCCGAAATTAAGTTCCATAGTTTAGGTCTAGAATCAAAATCCTGATATCAGTTCCAAATTTCGGTTCTGATATCTAGGTTCAGGTTCAAATTCTGAAACTTCTAGAACTCTGGAACTCAATTTTGGGTATGGAAAAGATCTATTCCTGTATTCTGAATTTCAAAACTAATCTCTAGAATAGGATTTTGGATCTGGACTCCGATGTGAACTGAACCAGTCAACTACGCAGGCCAAAAAGAATTAATTATTAAATTTTGCATATTTTACTTAGCAAACATTTTTGAATAATTTTGTTTCGAGTTATTTGTGATTATTTCAAACTACTGAAAATTCTATCACAATTTTCTGATCATATCTCCGGTGACGTGGAGAAAAAATTAAGTTGATACTTTGAAAAATAAACAAGAGTTTCAAATCTCCATTTGAAACTGAAACCGGGAACTGAATGGATGATTCTTGAACTGGATTCTATATTTGGAACTGAATTCTTGTTACTCGAAACTTGTAATGAGGTTTCCACTTGTAATGAGCTTTCCTCTAAAGATTGTCCCCGAAAGTATGGACGCACTTTGATTTCGCTGTGAATAATTCACAAGTGTTAGATATTCAAATTTTATTCGATATACTGATAATATTAGACTACAACTACAGAATATTATTCTCAACATTTGCTACTTAGCCATTGTAGACTAGCTGGGGCACCTTTTTGCGAACGTTCCTCATTAAATTTCGTACAGACTTTTTGGCGATAAGTTTAGACACTTTTTTCCAATCTTTTTCGAACTGTTGAATGGTTTCGGCTGCCGAGACATGTTTCCTAAGATGTGCCTTCGTTAATGCCCAAAATTCCTCAATTTAGTGGATTCATGTCTTTTGGGACGAAAATGACATTTTTGGTAGTGTACCATTCTGCCGTTGATTTCGAGTAGTGGCAAGAAGCCAGATCTAGCCAGAAAACAACAGGATCCTTGCGGCTTCGAATCATGGGTAGAAGTCGTTTTTGTAAACATTTCTTAATGTATATTTCGCTGTTCATTGAAGCAGTGGTGATGAAGGGTTTCGAAATCTTACCGCAGCTACAAATTGCTTGTCAGACCATAGCTTTCTTACCAAACTTTTCTATTTCAATCGATGTCTCGGACTGGTTTAACACTTGCCCTTCTCGCACCGTATAATATTGTGGTCCCGGCAAGGATTTGTAATCGAGTTTCACGTAGGTTTCGTCGTCCATGATTATGCAGTTCAAATTTCAAGCAAGAATCGTATTGTACAGCTTTCGAACCCTCAGCCTGATCGATGCTTCTTGTTTCGGACTACGTTTTGGTTGTTTCTGCTTCATATAGGTTCGAAGATTCAAACGTTCCTTAGCACGAAGAACGTTTGACTTCGAAGTGTCCACTTTTTTGACCACATCCCGAACTGAAACCTTCTTCTTTTGCTCGAACACCTTCAGTATACGTTTATCCAACTGAGAATTAGCAGGACCTTTTTTTCGACCCGTTTTCGGTATACCCTCAAAGGTGTTATCCTCACCGAACTTCCTGATTGCATTTCGCACGGCTTTTTCACTTACTCCTTCCATTTTTGCTATCTTTCCGCGTTCTGTGCACAATTTTTCGACGTTGTTCTGCTGAAAGTCCACGCATTTCGAAACTAATGAAAACGAATAAACAACTTCACAAGTGGTTAGAGAAGAGTGTGAACAACAAGACGTAGCCATAAAAATTGACAGATTCTGAACCATTGCGAAATGGCAGCGGTTTTTGGTTGCGTCCATACTTTCTGGGACAGTCTTTAGTGGTTGTTAAAGTTCTTCAGCAAGATCGCAAGATGTCAGAGATATAACCGAATCGACGTGAATACGAATTATTTCTTATGTAATAAACAATAAGATATCGCACACTACTTGCGTACCCTGAAGTCAACAAAAAGTGTTCAAATTAATACATACAATGAATTTTCTTCAAACGCAAAACAGCTGAATGTTGATTTTATTTGCACTGCCTTGTTTGGAGCGAAACTCACACTGGGAACGGTGCACGAAATGAATGGAAATAATATAAAAGTGTTGAATATTGTATATACGGATCAGGGTCATTTCGCCGAAAGCCGTTTCACCGAAAGCCATTTCGCCGAAAGGGTTATTCCGCCAAATGCCATTTCGCCGAATGCCGTTTCGCCGAAAGCCATTTTGCCGAAAGGGTCTTTTCGCCGAATCCTGAAACCGTCTTGAAATCGTAATTAGAATTGATTTAAATTAAAGACAAACGAAAGATGATAGTGTTAACGCCCGTTTTGTTGACCTACCATTGTACTTCTTGAATAATGATTGATTGTTGTACTCTTGAATAAAGATTGATTCACTAACCTCAGAAAGTAGTTCCAAAGAAAAGCTACTATGCATCAAAGCAATTGCATAGGTGTATCTACCAGGCAAATATAGGTGGTATTTTCCGTTTATTAGGTGAAAAAGAAAAAATATCTAATGCGGCTACGCCACATCGTTTTTCTTCATGTACTGTCCGACCTCGCTATCGCTCGTTCGAACCTAATTAAAGCAAAGAAACCTAGCTTTGAGTAGACTGGGTAAACGAGGCGGTTACAGGTTTGTATGCAAGAGGCCGCCGCTTTCGACTTTCGGCGAAATGACCTTCGGCGAAACGACTTTCGGCGAAATGACTTTTGGGGATATGACCCGCTCCCGTATATACTACATATAATAAACTAGAATAACAGATTAGTATTCTCAAACATTTAGAATCTGGTAATTATGAGGCTATAGGCTTCTTGTAAAAATTCACAACGGACTTTAAAACGGCTAGTTTCAACACCTTTCTTCAATCTGTCGAATGCGGCCAATGTAGGTTCTTCCATTCGATTCTACAGACTTTTTTACATAAGATAAGCTATATTTAGCTTTTCAGACCCTCTTAGAAGCATTTTAATTGCTTTCATGCCAACAGTAAAAACATATTTGAAGCAGTTGACTGCAAATTGGCCCCTTCTTTCAGCGATTGTATCTTTCGATGGCTAAATCATCCACCGAGGTCACGGATCTAATCACTGTTTTACAGTGGAATTGCAGAAGTATTATCCCAAAAATAGATTCATTTAAATTTCTAGTAAACAATCTGAAATGTGACGCATTTGCATTGTGCGAAACTTGGCTAACTTCTGAAATACCCTTAAACTTTCACGATTTTAACATTATTCGTCTGGATCGAGATAATCCCTATGGAGGAGTACTTTTGGGGATCAATAAGTGCTATTCTTTCTATCGCATTAACCTCCCCTCGATACCAGGTATTGAAGTTGTCGCATGTCATGTTACAATCAAAGGTAAGGACCTTTGCATTGCTTCCATCTACATTCCCCCAAGAGCCTCGGTTGGGCATCGGTGGCTCAGTGATATCGTAGAGCTCCTTCCTGCACCGACGTTGGTTTTAGGAGACTTTAACTCACACGGTACGGGATGGGGCTGTCTTCACGATGATAACAGATCAACTATGATCCATGATATCTGCGATAACTTCAATATGACAATCTTGAATACGGGAGAAATGACACGGATTCCTGCACCACCAGCAAGACCAAGTGCGCTGGATTTATCCCTTTGCTCGACATCGCTACGGTTGGATTGCACGTGGGAGGTAATTCCTGATCCCCACGGTAGCGATCATCTACCGATCGTAATATCAATCACCAGCGGCTCAAAACCATCGAAGACAATCAATGTTTCGTATGACCTCACACGAAATATTGATTGGAATAGCTATGCGACCTCGATATCTGAGAAACTTGAAAGAACTCAACAACTTCCTCCGGAGGAAGAGTACACGTTTTTGGCTGGCTTGATTCTCGACACCGCGACTCAAGCTCAGACGAAACGTGTACCCGGCGCGAAAACTAACATCCGTCCTCCCAACCCGTGGTGGGACAAAGAGTGCACAAATTTAAACGCGGAGAGAGCCTCCGCGTATAAAATATTCAGAAAAAATGGAACACCTGATAATTACCGGAATTACGCGACGTTAGACGTTAAAACTAAGAACTTGATTAGAGCCAAGAAACGCGGTTACTGGCGTCGGTTTATAGACGGCTTAACGAAAGAAACATCTATGAGTACTCTTTGGAACACAGCCCGACGAATGCGCAATCATAACACCACGAATGAAAGCGAGGAATATTCCAACCGCTGGATATTCGATTTCGCTAAAAAAGTATGCCCAGACTCTGTTCCGGAACAGAAGATCACCCGCGCCGCGACACCAAATACAAACGAAACACCGTTTTCGATGGTAGAGCTCTCACTTGCACTCTTGTCATGTAACAATAAAGCCCCGGGATTAGACAGAATAAAATTCAACTTGTTGAAAAATCTGCCAGACCCCGCCAAAAGGCGCTTGTTGAGTTTATTCAATAAGTTCCTTGAGGACAACATTGTTCCACATGACTGGAGACAAGTGAAAGTGATCGCCATTCAAAAACCAGGAAAATCAGCCTCCGATCACAATTCGTATCGGCCGATTGCTATGCTTTCCTGTATCCGGAAATTGTTCGAAAAAATGATTCTCTTCCGTCTAGACAATTGGGTCGAAACTAATGGCTTACTTTCAGATACACAATTTGGTTTCCGCAGGGGTAAAGGAACGAACGATTGTCTTGCGTTGCTCTCAACAGAAATTCAAATGGCATTTGCTCGTAAAGAACAAATGGCGTCAGTTTTCCTAGACATTAAGGGGGCTTTTGACTCAGTTTCTATAAATATCTTATCTGAGAAGCTGCATCAGCATGGTCTTTCGCCAGTTTTGAACAACTTTTTACATAATCTATTGTCTGAGAAACACATGTATTTCGCGCATGGTGATTTGTCGACAATACGATTCAGTTACATGGGTCTTCCTCAGGGCTCATGCTTAAGCCCCCTTCTATACAATTTTTACGTAAACGACATCGATAAATGTATCAACACATCTTGCACGCTAAGACAACTTGCCGACGACAGCGTTGTGTCTATTATAGGACCCAAAGCTGGCGATCTGCAAGGGCCGTTACAAGATACTCTTGTCAACTTATCCACATGGGCTCTTCAAATGGGTATCGAATTCTCTACGGAGAAAACTGAGCTGGTTGTATTTTCGAGAAAGCGAGAACCAGCACAATTACAGCTTCAACTAGGGGGTGAAACCATAGCTCAGGTCTTCACATTTAAATATCTCGGGGTCTGGTTCGACTCCAAAGGCACCTGGGGATGTCACATTAGGTATCTGAAAAGAAAATGCCAACAAAGAATCAACTTTCTTCGTACAATAACCGGGTCGTGGTGGGGTGCCCATCCAGGAGACCTGATCAGGCTGTACCAAACAACGATATTGTCCGTGATGGAATACGGATGCTTTTGCTTCCGATCCGCGGCGAACACTCATTTCATCATGCTGGAAAGAATTCAGTATCGTTGTTTGCGTATTGCCTTGGGTTGCATGCAATCGACTCATACGATGAGCCTCGAAGTGCTGGCGGGTGTTCTCCCATTGAAAAACCGGTTCTGGGATCTCTCATATCGTTTGCTCATTCGATGCGACATTTTGAATCCTCTGGTGATTGAAAATTTCGAAAGGTTAGTTGAGCTTAATTCTCAAACCCGTTTTATGTCCTTGTATTTTGATTACATGGCTCAGAATATTAATCCTTCTTCGTTTGTTTCCAACCGTGCTCATTTCTTGGATACTTCTGTGAAAAGGTGTTTTACACTGACGGATCAAATATTAACAAGTCCACAGGCTTCGGCATCTTCAATCAAAACATCACCGCTTCTTACAAACTCAGTGATCCGGCTTCAGTTTACGTCGCAGAATTAGCTGCTATTCAGTACACCCTCGAGATCATTGAAACCTTGCCCAAAGACCATTACTTCATTGTCACGGACAGTCTAAGCTCAATAGAAGCTCTCCGGGCAATGAAGCCAGGAAAGTATCCCCCATATTTCCTGGGGAAAATACGGGAACATTTGAGTACTTTATCTGAACGGTCTTATTTAATATCATTAGTCTGGGTCCCTTCGCATTGTTCCATTCCGGGCAATGAAAAGGCAGACTCATTGGCTAAAGTGGGCGCATTAGAAGGTGATATTTATGAAAGACCAATCTGCTTCAATGAATTTTTCAGTATTTCTCGTCAGAAAACTCTCGAAAGTTGGCAAACTTCATGGACGAATGACGAACTGGGACGATGGCTACACTCCATTATCCCTAAGGTATCGACGAAACCTTGGTTCAAGGGGATGAACGTGAGTCGTGATTTCATTCGCGTTATGTCACGACTCATGTCAAATCACTATACATTCAACGCACATCTCCGGCGTATCGGGATCGTGGAGAACGGGCTCTGCACCTGTGGCGACGGTTATCAGGACATCGAGCATGTCGTGTGGTCGTGCGTAGAGTATCGCGACGCCAGGTCGAAGCTACTGGAATCCCTCAGGGCCCGAGGTAGACCGCCTGAGGTTCCGGTTCGGGATGTGTTGGCGAGTCGGGATAGTTCATATATGCTTCTCATATACCAGTTTCTCAAACACATTAATATACAAGTGTAATCTGTTACATCTGGCTTAGAAAGTTCCTCCTATTTATCGACGTTGTTTCAACTGTGGCTAAGAATTATTTCTCAACTGCAGGTTCGACACTAACTTCCGCCGATTATCCCGATTCCTCATCTGTCCACCATCTTCATCGGAACTAACAAGATCTTTTTGCTGTCACTAACCTCCGCTTCCCCCCTCCCCGTCTCTTCACCATCTCGATGTCAACTAATTAGATCTCTGTCGTTTTTAGTCATTTCATTTCCATATCCCCTTTTTACTCCGTTTTACGCAATATTTACTTCGCTATATTTTTTTTTCATTTTCTTCTGTAACAACACCATCAGCGCCCACGGAAACTTATCAACAGCATGCGGGCCACCCGCCGGGTATTCGTAACCTGGGGGTGTTTCCCGCGGACCCACACGGACCGAAGAATGCGGCCAACATGAATATTCACCAACGCCATATGGAAGACTCTCATGAAATATTCAGATCACCGGCCGATCACCACATGAAGGCTGGATCTGCCAAAGTCAACCACTGCGACCCAAATATGACATTACTTAATGATACAACCCTAGTTTTAAGTTAGTCGTAAATTTTAAATTAGTAAAAGCCCTTGGCATCTTAGAGCTTAAGCAGTGTGCCTTAAACATTATATTCTTGAATAAAAAAAAAAAAAGCTATATTTAGCAAAGTTGCAAGAAGTTTTACCAAGATTTAAGGACGATTTACAGTAAGATTTCATGAAATGGAGGACTTGGGATAAAATAGCCACCAAAACGTTTCGTGTGGCCAGTGTGGGTTCTTCTAATCGATTCTTCAAACTCTTTTACATGAAAGTAGGCTATTCCAGAATACCACACTCGATTTTGTTTCAAGTTACAGAGCGAATGTTATAGGAAACCCCAAAACTGCTGTACATTTGGGGTAAAACGAGCAGGATTGCGATTCGTGCGGCCATTGTAAACCATTCCATTGAATTCCTTGGACATTTTTACATAAGAAACGCTTTAGTTTGTTTTTTTTTATTCAATTGTAACATATTTGAAGGCACACTGCTTAAGCTCTTAGATGCCAAGGGCATTTTATTATTTTTTCTAACTTAAAACTAGGGTATAATTCCGGTCGCAATGGTCGATTCTGACAGATTCAGTCTGCAGCTGGCGATCGGCAATGGTCGGTGGATTAAATATGAAATTAGTGTCCTCCAGATGACGATTATACGTTTCAATGGGTCCGCGGAAAACACCCCCAGGTCACAGAGACCCAGCGGGTGGCCCGCATGACTTTAGTTTGTTGACCTATCTCAATTAGTTCATGAGTTACAGAATTTTTTGCGGGTTTTCATAGATTTTTTCCCACTGTGCAATTGTTTGGAAATAAGCATTAACTTTACGTCTGCTTAGCGGTTTAGTTGAACCGCGAGGTGGCGTTCGCAGTTCAACATGAACTGCAAGTGCACTCCCAAGTAGCAATCCGCAACTAGTTCTGATGCGACTAAGTCCAAACTATGTTGCAACAAGAGCACGAATATGTTTTTTATGTTATACTGGCTAAAACAAGGTGACAGCAATGTTTCCTCATAACCTAACCAGTTACGAAATAGTTATTTAGGTTTCAAATCACCACATCTTTTTGTCATATTGAATTAATAATAAATTATAAGCTATCGTAACTTAATCCAAACATATCTTTAATCGCAACTTTATTACTAGCTACTAGTTGAAAATAAGTTTATTAGACTCCAATATTGGCAATTCGTAACTAGTTCTGATACCACTTAGCCCAACTATGTTGCAACAAGAACACGAACATGTTTTTTTATGTTATGGTTAAAACAAGGTGACGGCAGTGTTTCTTTATAACATAAACATTGAACTAGCTATCATTAGTAAGTTATCGTTACTTGATTCTAACATATCTTTAATCACAGTTTTAGTTTTAGCTACAAGTTGAAAAAAGGTTGCGAAACCATTATAAATACGTAAGCGTAAATGTAAATCGTTACTATGTGAATTGATGTAGTAATAACTTAGATATTATGAGATTATAACATAAAATTCTTCATTGATTCAGTTAGTTATCGGTAGGTTTTCCCAACGTAATGATAACGAATATGCAAACAAAACAGCCTTTGTTGGCTTGAATATGGCGAATACAATATGGAGTCTCAAGAAGTGTATGAAACGTAAATAAAACCAGGAGATTACTTTTTTCCAAACTACTTTTTGCCGAAAATAGTGAAAGGCAGAATAATCATTTTTGTTCTATGCACTGTCATAAATACGAAGAAAATAATATAGGGATTGAGCATCGATTGTGATAATATTATAACTCTCATGATATATGAATTTAAAATGATAAGAAATCACTCTAATTTGAGCATTCTGAACATAGCGTTATTTTGTTGTTTATTTTTCATATCTTTATAAACAGATTCTGATTGAAGGCGCATGAAAAACAGTTAAGTAAAATTGAATTCCGCTCGACAGTTTTAAAATCGTTGTGAAATTTGTACCTTGTATCAAGTTTGTGATTTAAAGCACTCTCCTGCTATTTTATTGAAGATAGAAAAGTATTCTGGATTCATTCAATGTTTATAATGTCGATGGTGACTAAGTTTCAACTAGTTTACTTGGAAACAAGTTATTTTCAAGTTATGAAAAGATAAGTTATTCTAGTATGGCATTACAACGTAACGACAACTTATTTTTAGCTGAATTAACAACTAGTAGAAACTGCGCTTTTTGAGTCATGCAAGTGGTTAGATGTTAGTAACAATCACTCAAATATCTGGTTGCAAACTAGTCACAAACAAGCTAGCGTAACAAAAATTGTTACTTGGGCTGATGAGTTGAAGACGAAACGTATAAAATGTACAACAGTCCTGTGCACTAAGAAGATCAGAGATCATTTACAGAAATATGTATGCTAAGTCAAAGTATTGGCATTTGGAATTTAACCTTCCTGTTTTTGCAACAGACTTCGCAGCCGATTCATAGTGTACAGAATCATTGTATGCCTAATGCTACGATCCTACTGACGCTAAAAATCCTTCCAAGTCGGGGCTCGAACATACGACAACTGGCTTGTAACACCAGCGTCCAATGCATTGAACCGCCAACTTGGGCTATAATCTTATTTTCATGCGCTACTGTTTTGAAGCTGTATTTTGAACGATGTTATTCAAGCAGTTCTATCGTTATTATGATATTACGCCATACAGAACGAGTGGTCCCGTTTCATGAAATCCATTCACGACAGTATCGGGATATGGCATCCTGTTCCTAATTATTCATGTACCACGAATTACGAATTGCTAACAGCATTATTTTGAGCTTCATGTAACAAAATATATATCGAACTGCAGTGTTGCACGACTAGAGGCAGCCAAATTAGCGCTTGTGTGGTTCCATGCTCACCCACGACGTGATGCACCGTCATCAGTCACCGTTGCAAGCATCGTTGCAATGAGCGGTATAGTTTTTGTGCACCTAAGTTACACCAACACGAGCCGAATCCTAATTAGTCGTTAGTGCTTGCTGTCGCTACAAGCACAGAGCATTGCGATTCCAGGCAAAATTGTCTTGATATGAGTACGGAAAAGAATTCTGCGGAAGCATGCAGCAGTAAGGAAAACATGTGGTAGCATTTTAGTTGATCACAATTATTTTCATAAACAAACTTGAGTTTGGTGCATCGGAAAAGGGTTGAAATAGTTGTTGTACCATGAACAATCGAAATGTTTGTGAAATTGCTGCAGCCAAAAACGAAAATTTTACTGACCAATGAGTGTTAGGGTTTATGTGACAAAACTTTTACCAATGAAAAGAGATATTCATGTTTTAATGTGCACAAATATTGACACAACTGACGTTGATGTGTCGAACAGACGTAGCACATGTTGATTTTACTTTCTCGTTCCAATGAACGGTGTATTTCGAACCCAAGAAGTTAAACCCTGACCATAACAATCGACACCGCGCTGGCAGCAGGTTGTCGGTGTATTGCTTCAAGGGCGGTTATCGTACACGACTTGGATGCATTTACTTCTGAAAACCTGTTCGCAGCCAACGAGAGCCGTTCTCAACAAACTCACTTGCTGTTGCAGCGCCGATACATACTCGTTTGGGATGTTTGTTCAATTTTCAAATTATATGATGTTTCTTTCTCATTAACACATGTTTCTCAAGCACCTTTCCTACGGTGGAATGCGCGGCACCTACCGTGCCCCGATGCTCCTCACAAACTTTCTCATGGTTCCACAAGAGACCGATGTAAACACAGCCGCTATCGTTTTTCCTCTGACACAAACACGTGGAAACCATGACGGAAGTAATTAATATAATTTCCAATATCGGTTGCCGTTCGGTTATTCGAAGCTTCTCGGCACAACAACTCAATCACCACCGACAATCAACAGTTTTGTTGCTGCAACCTTTTGCCCGAACTCAGAACGCAGGAAACTTGTCACTGGGTTGAATTAGTCACCAGGTTGGCGGTCGAAATGATGAGGTCAGCGTGACATCACAGCTATAACCAAACCACAGAAATTGACAAAATATGGATTCTCCTGGGGATGAACTCAACTGTGGTCGCTCGTCAAGGCTCGCTTGGTATGAAGTGCTAAAATTATACCGAAGCACAAACTCGTTTTCGAATTTGTCGCGTGACAAGATTGCCGAGGTGCTTCTGCTGAACCGCACGCACTATCATCCATTATGTTCTACGGGGATAGTCTACGAGTGTGGTCAATGAATCGACTAGCAGAATTTCAGCTGCCAATCGAAGGGAAACTAGGCAACCACCGTCAGTGGAGGTATGATTTCTTGCTGAAGCTAGTTGATTACCTCGAACTCGTGAAGAATAGATCCAAAGCTAGCTGGTGGCTTTGGTAGGAAACCTGGTTTGGCAAGGGTCGACCTGGCGGGGTGTGGGAAATCACCGCTAATGGATAATGACGCGTGCAAATAGCGCTGCATTCCACACGTGCTTTGGGCTACTGTGTAGGCTGCCGCAGCACAAAGCCACGCACTGGGTCCGAAGTTATAGCGGAAAGAGATATTTATAGTAATTCAATAATTCGGTTAAACTGCGTCGGTCGGAAAAAGGTTCTTTGTGTGATTGGTAACGTTCAACTTTCATTGTCCGTTTGTAACGGTGGGAAAAATAAATCTTGCATGAAATCTGCGGAAACCAACCATAAGAGGCTGTGGTCGGTCTTTTGATAGATTTCGTAGATTTACGACAGCACTTGCGGATAATCCATGGTTTGTGTGATGTGGTGAATTAGACATAATTCCTTCAGAACTGGTCAATTAATCGAATATAGATGCGTTGTTAAGAGCGGTGATCAGATTACCACATCGCACAGTGGGAAAAAATCGTAAAGAATTCTGTTACTCATAAACTAATTGAGATAGGTCAACAAACTGAAGCGTTTCTTATGCAAAAATATAAAAGGAATTAAATGGAATGGTTTACAATGGCCGCACGAATCGCAATCCTGCTCGTTTCATCCCAAATGTACAGCAGTTTCTGGGTTTCCTATAACATTCGCTCTGTAACTTGAAAAGAAATCGAGTGCGGTATTCTGGAATAGCCTACTTTCATGTAAAAAAAATCTGGAGAATCCATTAGAAGATCCACACTGGCCGCACGAAACATTTTGGTGGCTATTTTACCTCATTTCCTCCATTTCATGGGATCCTTACTGTAAATGGTCCCTAAATCACGGTAAAACTTATTTGAAGTTTACTACACCAGGAGTCACCAGAACGTTTCGTGTGGCCAGCGTAGGTTCTTCGATTCGATTCTTCAGACTTTTTTACATAATATAAGATAGTTTTCGTATGCTTTTAACGTGGTTCGCTTAAGGCTTAAGGGTGATTTAGATGGAAATTTCATATATTGGAGGAATTGGGGTGAAATAGCCACCAAAACGTTTCGTGCGGCCAGTATAAGTTCTGTCATTCGATTCTCCAGACTTTTTTACACAAGACAAGCTAGATTTAGTAAAATTCCAATAAGTTTTACCGAGATTTAAGGACGATTTACAATAAGATATTATGGAATGAAGAAAATGGGGTAAAATAGCCATCAAAACGTTTCGTGCGGCCAGTGTACACTCTTCCATTCGATTCTCCTAACATTTTTACATAAAATCAAGCTATTTCAGTAGACCGCACTCGATTTCTTTTCAAGTTACAGAAAAAATACTACAGAAAACCCTAAAACTGCTGGGCATTTGGGGTAAAACGAGCAGGATGGCGATTCGTGCGGCCATTAAAAACCACTCCATTAAATTTCTTTTATTTTTTTTTCATAAGAAACACTCTTGTTTGTTGCCGTTTTCCATGGTTCCCGATTTCTGCATCGTTGTATAAACAATAATCGGTTTGTGATTACATTTATAATGTAATGGGACGAGATACAAGGTGAGATGAAAAAACTGCAACCAACTTCAGACTGCTGTCATTTCTAAACCGCTCGTCCCACAGCTGTCAGATTTATTCTAGTGACAGCTCATTATATTATTTACAAGCGCACAAAAGCATTTTGGTGGGAATTTTTCAGAAAAAAAGTTATTTGTGATGGAATTCAAGTGTGATAGTGTGATTGCTTTGCATTTGGCTGGAAAACCACAAGTGGCTATCGTTAGAGCCCTCCAGCATTTAAAAGTGAATAAATCTTTTGTGTCTCGTACCATCGCTCGTTACCGTGATACTGGTAGCGTAGCCCGACGTCAAGGAAGTGGACGAAAAAAAACAGCAACATCGGCAGAAATGGTTCGAAAAGTGAAGAAGCGAATTGAACGAAATCCGCGTCGCAGTGGCCGAAAAATGGCTCGTGAGCTGAACATATCGCAATATGCCATTCGGCAAATATTGAAAAATGAGCTTGGACTAAAGCCATTGAAGTTCCAAAAAGTGCAAGATCTTACTGATGCGCAAAAAAAAGTTAGACTCGAAAAAGCTAAAGAGTTGCTTCGCTTGGCCGAAAGTGGTGAACTGCCGAATTTGGTTTTCTCCGATGAGAAACCATTCGTTATCCAGCAGTTTGTAAACAAACAAAATGATCGTGTTTACTTGCCAGAGAGGTCAGCTGAAAATTTGCAACTTCGGTTGGCCACCAGAACTCAAAAGCCGGCCATGGTGATGGTGTGGGCCGCCATAACAGCCGATGGTCGCTCGCCGCTCGTATTCATCGACCGTGGGGTCAAAATAAATGCGCAAATCTATCGCGAAAATATTTTGGAGGGAGTTCTGAAGCCCTGGGCACGCAAACATTTCGGCCGCAGACCTTGGACATTCCAACAGGACTCAGCACCATCGCACTCAGCACGCGCCACCCAAGAATGGTTAAGAAATGAGGTTCCTCGCTTCATTTCCACCGCACAATGGCCACCAAAATCTCCGGATGCCAATCCGTTGGACTATTGTGCCTGGGGTATTTTGGAAAGCAAGGTTGGCACTAAAAAATACCAAAGTGTCGATCATCTCAAGCAAGCGCTTCGCCGAGAATGGGACAAAATACCGCAGAGCCACTTTCGGGCAGCGTGTGATGGTTTCATTGGCCGTTTGAAGGCCATAGTTCGTGCCAAAGGTGGCCAATTCGAACAAATCTAAACCGATTCTCAAATTTGATGTTATTTCCGACATTTTTTGCTTTCATTCAATAAAATTTAAAAAAAAAATGAAAAAATTATGGCGTTTTACTTTGTTGCAGTTTTTTCATCTCACCTTGTATGTGTCGTTGATCTACAAATTGGAGATAAAAATACTTATTTCGCAAGCATTCGATTTGACACCACGCGGTTACGCGGCGTTACATGCGTTATTTTTTAATACTTTATAGGCGTTACGTAGCGTTATTCTTTTGCAAGTTAAAGGCGTTACAAAGCGTTACATGCGTAACTTTTTTGTTAATCATAGGCGTTACGAATCATTACATGCGATACTTTGTTGTAAGTCGTAGGAGTTACAAAGCGTTACATATGCTAGTTTTTATGTGAGTCATAGGCGTTAAGAAGTGTTATACGCGTTACTTTTTTGTTAGGTATAGGCGTTACGAAGCGTTACATGCGTTACATTTGTGTGAATCATAGGCGTTACGCGACGTTGTATGCTTTACTTTTTAATAAGTTATAGGCGTTACAGGGCGTTACAAAGCGCTACTATTTTGTACGTCAAAGGCCTTACGAAGTGTTACACGCGTTACTTTTTTGTTAGTTATAGGCGTTTCGAAGCGTTATAAAGCGTTACTATTTTGTACGTCAAAGGCGTTACGAAGTGTTACGCGCGTTACTTTTTTGTAAGTTATAGGAGTTACGTAACGTTGAATGCGTTCCTTTTTGATGAGTTATGACGTATCGAAGCGTTACTTGTTTGTAAGTAGAAGCGTTACATGCCTTACTTTTTTGTTAGCAGTATACATTACGAAGCGTTGCATGAGTTACTTGTTATGAGTAATAGATGTTAGGAAGCGTTACAAGCGTCTCTCGATTCTAAATTATAAACGTAACGATGCGTTATCTCTAAGTAATTTTTAAACATTACGAACTGTTACTTTTTGTAAGTTGCAGGCATTACGAAACGTTACATGTGTTACGCTGTATAAGTTTTAGCCTTTCTCATATAGAAAGGTTATACAATCACTTGAAAAACCGACTAGTAAAAATTGGCCAAGTGTCATATACCATTCGACTCAGTTCATCGAGCTGAGCAATGTGTGTGTGTGCATGTATGTATGTGTGTGTGCATGTATGTATGTGTGTGCATGTATGTATGTGTGTGTATGTGTGTGTATGTGTGTGT
Organism: Malaya genurostris; assembly: GCF_030247185.1. NCBI lineage: Eukaryota > Metazoa > Arthropoda > Insecta > Diptera > Culicidae > Malaya > Malaya genurostris. Next base: position 208,094,210 of record NC_080572.1, read on the forward strand.
ATGTGGGTGTATGTGTGTGTATGTGTCAAATTATCTCACTAGGTTTTCTCGGAGATGGCTGAACCGATTTTGACATCCAGATCCGACTTCCGGTTCCGGAGTTGTACACCGTCACTTAAACATAACATAAGAGCAACACTACCACAGTTCGGTTTTACATCTCATCCAAGTCAGTCGATAAAACAAAACCGCTTACGTTCGGGACAGAAGAAACCAAATACAGTATTGTGTAGTGAACAATAGAACGACCTCGAAATGAGTGAACCAAACGAACAAAAGCTACCGCCGACACGAAAGAATACAATTGTTGTTGACTTCAGGCAGTGCAAAATTCGACCTTCGATACGAGAACTTGAAAGTTTGCTTAAGGAGCAAATGCATCTTGACATTAAACGTATGCATTTACTTCAATGCAATAAAACAAATTATGTTGTTTACATCCAGTTTTATAAAGAGTTGGATGCAATTCAATTCGCAAAAGACAATCGCCCTTATTCTGAATAACGCCGTATCGTTTTTTCGCTCGTATTTCATTTGTATTATCCATAACGCTAGCAAAATCAAAGGTAGCTATGATTCGATCGAACCACATTCGATCGAAAAATCAATACGTCGTTATTCAGAATAAGGGCGAATAACAATGTGCACTATGTGGAGCACGAGAACATTAAGTGCAACATTCCAGTATATATGGAAGATAATGCTATGGAAGTGCGTGTGCATGATCTTCACTCAAGCGTCACCGATTCTTATATTCGCAAAACTATGTCCCAATACGGAGAGATTCTCTCTATCGAAAAAGAAAAGTGGAAGAATTTTTTCCCCGGTATTCTAAATGGCGTACGTTTGTTACGCATGCGCTTGAAGAAGCCTATACCTTTTTATGTGATTTTCGGTCATGATACAAGAATTCCGTGCAAATCACTTGTTACCTATGACAATCAGAATTTATTTTAAAATTCATTTTAAAAATCGGCTCTATCGGCCACGTAAAGCTTGTACGCAAATAGGCCTGAATAGAAAATATCTTTTAAATAAAAAAAATAGCAACACTACCATCTACGATTTAGGGTTCCAATTACTTTACTATCCACCTTATTCACCCAATTTGGCATCCTCGAACTATCACGATCTCCTTGCGCTTATTTGTTCCAAAATATTAAGAAATCGATGTGAGTTTAATTTTGAAGGTTTCGAGCGCTACTTTCGGAACCTGAAATCGGGAACCACCTAAGTAAGTTTGTATGGTTATCCACTTTCTGTTCCTCTCGATTGCAAACAAGGGAGCCACCTTGGACCACTCATTTTCATGCTATTCACGAAAAATCTTTGCAGTGAATTCTAAAAATATATCGCATCATCGCCAATCCTTGAGGATTGTGGTGGTCTTCAAATGGTTTTATACATGTGTAACCGAAACGGCATCCAGACTATTTTGTTGATGCAGAAGTATATGCAGTTTTGTTACTGATCACATGAAACATTCAAGACGTTAATGATTTGTATTTTCTCTGGAATGTTTATATTGCACTAGTAAGCAGTATTCTGGAATATGGAGCTACAATTTGAGCCTTGTATCACAATGTTTACATCGATCGGATCGAGAGGGTATGAAAGTCAAGAGTGTTTCGTCCTATTTGATCTTCTCTCGAAACTGGGCACGGGACTGTACTGTTCCATGGCAAAAATTGCCTTGGAATGACGCTACCAACGCGGTATGTTATTAGTCGAGCTTACAATTCTGTCAAAAGTTATTGGGTTGGCTGATGCTTCCACTTTAAATGGTCCACCCTGTAGGATAATTCCACGAAAAAATGTAATTCACATTTCTTTATGTTTGGTACGTACAAATGTTCTCTATCGTTTAAAAATAGTTCAGTATTACAGTTACCTTTTCCAAAAATAAAATATGTTGATATTGTTGGTTAAGGAGTGTTTCGAAAATAAGCTATCCACAAATTTTTCTTTCATATTATGACAAAAAACGATATTTTATTCAAACTAAAAATTGATCCTTCATTGTACGAGGTTAAACTTAAGCATAATGAAAACCGGATGAAATTTAGGTTATTCCTTCAAGAATGCTCTTCATCAAATTCCGGACAAGTGTTGCATCGCATATTTTGAACGCTTGAGCCCAAATTTTTTGAACTCTTGCATGTTCCCAGCTGCCTTAATAGTTTTCTTCAAGACCCTCTTCACGATTGCCCAGTAACGTTCGATGGGTTGAAGCTGAGGGTGGATTGATATTTTCCTCAACGAAATTCATGCCCTTTTTCACAAGCCAATTGAGAGTTGTTTTGATATAGTGAGCCGACGCTAAATCCGACCAAAACAGTGGAGGGGTACTATGCTTTTTATATGAAGGCATCAATCTCTTCTGAAGACACCCAGATCGATGGATTTCTGCATTTATAGTTTCAATAGTGTAAAAAATGGTTGGCGTCAAACCACAGGAACATATTGCTTGCTATACCAGTACCTTTCGACCGAATTTCTCCACTTGAATCGACCTGTCCGCATCGCTCACATCTTCCCCAACGACTACAGTAAAGTATTGTGAGCCTGGAAGGGCTTATTATAGCTGCTCGCTTCTTCTGTTCTACACTTTGTTTCGAGATTTTCTGCTTCTTGTAGGTCTTCAGGTGATTTCGACTCTTGATACGCTGGATCATTCCGACACTCGTTCCTCCTTTTTTTCCAAATCACGTATTGATATTGATTTGTTATTCATGAATAGAGATACAACTTTCTGGTGCAGTTTCGGGTTGGAAGAACCGGGTTTTCTGTCTCTTTCTGGTAGCTCATCCAAAAAATAGTGTTCCTCAAACTTATTGATGGTGGTTTTAACCCTGGCACGATGAATTCCAAACCGCTTCGCCAATTTTCCCTTAGTAATATCCTTCTGACTTAGCCATATGCCCAGAACCTTAAATTTCACTTTTTTTTTAATACGCGACATTTTGAAAACGCAGAATTTCAACCGCACAAACAAGTAAACAAACGAAAGCTGACAGCCAACCGCACAGCATGCTGTGATCTGAACATAAAAAAGGCGGGTGAGTAATGTCAGAGACATAACCGAGAGACGTGAATACGCATGCGAAGGAATGTTTACATTCGCTGTTGAGTTCGAAAATTCCTTGGTTAGTTTAATTAACTAAATCGCTTCTTAACTAAACTAAACTTACTATTTTGCCATCAATGTCACGAGATAGTAATAGATATAGATACTAGTTTTTCGGTGTTCTATTTGCAATCTTTATCAGTGTATCAATTCCGTTGAGTTAATTTACTTCGCATGCGAAAGAGTAGTTGAATCTTGGCCTACCAAATTACTGGTCTGAATTCTTAAACTGAATTCTAGACGAATTTGCACTCCGGATATTTGAACTCATTTTTGGTTCTAATTTTTGGAACTGAGTTCAAGGCTTGGATTCCGAACCTGAATTATGGAATCGAATTCTGGACCTGGGTTCCCTGGAACTTAAGCCTAAGGCCTAAATTTTGGTAGAGGTATCTGAAAATCAATTTTGAATCTAAATACTGGATCTGTTTCCTGAATTATTAACCTGGTTTCTGGAACTCAATTTCGGTACTGACTTCAGGAACTGAGATTTGTGCCTGGATTCTGTTGCTGAAAGCTGGAATCGAGTTCTAAGCCTAATTCTAGGACAGAACAAGAACCAAGGATTCTGGAATCTAATTTGGCACTGATCTTTGGAGCCTGGATTCTGAACCAGAAAATAGGACTTGGATCTAGTTTCTGAAATTGAATTCTGAATCTGGATTCTGGGTCTAGATTCGGTAGCTGAATTTTGAACCTGAATTCTTGTCTTGGTTTCTGCAACAATGTTCTGGAACCAGACTGGAATTCTCGATCTGAATTCGGAAACTAAATTCTTGAACTGTGATATAAATTCCTGCGTTTCAGAATCGAATACAGTATCCGGATTTTGGAACTGAAATATCAATATCAAAAATTCTGGAACTCAATTTTCTACTAAATAATGGAGAGGGATTCTGGGCCTGGGTTCTGAACTAGAAAATAAAATATAGTGTCCGAAATTGAACTCTGTAACTGATTTCTGAAACTTAATTCGGGATCTGACACTTCAAAGCATCGAATTATGAATATTACGGGTTGATGTTGTCTTGCTTGGGGGGCGAATGGCGCACAAAGTCAAAATGAAATTTCACTTCCCCAGCATACTGAAATCTGGAATTGAATGCTTGTTTCGGGAGGTGGATTCTATGTATATTTGGAGCTGATTTCTGAACCTGAAACTGTAATTAAATGTATCGAGTGTTAACAATCCATATATATCCAGTGAATCAATTTTAAAATATTTCTGGTTATGTCATACAACCGAAACTTTCACCATAAATTGTTGATCATATTTCCGATGGCATGTAAGAAGAATTAAGTTGATACGTTAAATACAACAAGAGATATTCCCGCTTAAAAACTTATCACTCTCCCAGAGGGTGAATTTTGAAAAGGTATCCCATAATAAAGTAAGACATATTCACGTCAAAAAACCATCACAAATACATGCGTACAACACAAATGTATGTGGATAGCTTATTTCCGATACACTCCCTAGAAGAGTTGTATTGCAATTTGGAAGAAATACAATACAATCCTATCCTTGTATATGTACGTTGTTTGCTAGAATTTCATCTAGCCTTTTACTATGAATAAAGTTTTTAATTTTTAGAAATTGATTTAGTCGAGTATCGAAACTCAATAATTTTACAGCGAGTTCGACTTATCCAAAAAACTAATTCAGTATTCTCATGATTGGATCTATCACTAAGTCATGTTCTTTTATCTTTTTTTCAGGTAATAGAAATCATCTACTTCCAATGAAAAATGCATCACACTCCACGTTCAGGTAAATTTCATATGCAGCGCTTTGGCTGTGGAACAGTTTCGCCAATTTAAACATTCTCCATGAAACGTGCCAAACTAGGCTCATTGTTGGCGATGAACAGCTTACCGTACATACGCCTCGTCCTCAGTTCTGCAATAAATTCAAGCCATGTTGACAAATTTGCTGCTCGTGAACACGGCCGCTGCGGCTACGGTGCTTCCTCCGTCGTCATGTCCAGTTTTCCGAATCACGTCCCGGAGGACGGTTGACCTTAGTCTTGGGGCAGTACCGGGCCCAGCATACCGAACACCGGGAGAGCCAAAGTAATGTCCTGTCCAGTTATGCTAAATTATTTTCTCCGACATGCTAATGCTCCATAATTTAATACGAAAAGATTTTACAGTTTTACCCTCGGTTTCAGCCGTCTGTCATGGTTGACTGTCTCTATTCTTTTTTTTTCTGTTTGTTCTTCTTTCTTTTGTTCTGCCTTTGCGGTCGTATTGACTCATTTCCGACTTTGCCGTGGGACGAACATGGAAAACTATCGCGTTTTGCCTGTAGCCGTCTGTATCATCAGAAGGACTGTAGAGCCCAAAAAAATAAAAAAAAAGCCGGGGACCACCCCAGCTGCAGGACCAGCCAACCCGATGCCACCGAGAATACTGGGAAAACTCGCAAAACAAAAGGATTCGACTTTGCAGTATACGTGCCGTTCATGAGAATGTGAAGCCCTGCGGATCTTTTGGCCTTCTTTAGGGGTTCTATGTGTGTTTGTGTGTGCATATGATAATGGTTGCAACCGCAGGCAGATTGAAGGCCGATGGAGAGTGACTGAGGTAAAGAATTTTCTGTGCGCTTTAAGTGCACTAAGTAATCGCCAGTGTGTCGCTTTCAAATGGGAAAACTGTTCTCAGTGTGGTTTTAACTGAATCTGACGTCGGCGTCTTGTTTTAAGTTCCACACAAACGAGAATTCCGCTGTCCGTTCTCGTGCAGCTAAACGAAGCTGACGGAGCGTGTGGAGTGGTGCCACCGTAGACCCCGGGTACGCTTGTCAGCCCAATACGGAGCGGAACAATTCCAACTGGGGATGAAGCTTTCAGAACAATGAGCTGCTACTGGAGACCACGCAGAACAGCAGACACGTACTCATTTTGCGGTAGTTGACTGCGAAAGTACACGAGCACTGAAGTATTCCAAAGGGAACAAAAATGGAAACAGCTGTGCCCTACGAAGGCAGTTTTCGTTGATTTGGATTTGTCCAGGCTATATTTTGCGTCTCGAAAAACAAAAAACCAACTACCTGCGATGACGTTTATTTGTTAACACACGTTGATTTCGGTATTTTGCCGAAAATTTTCACGTATTTAACTTCGACCTACCCCTACCCTAACCAACCTGTACCCACGGGCCATTCATGAACATAATTGGCCGCTAAACGTTCCATTGGTCTACCGCCGAAAAGCCCCGCTCCATCGCAAGGCCCACCGCGCACCGAGTTCACAGTTTCACTCATAAGAGGACGCACGGGCAATTTAACAGCATCAGCTTCATTGAGGTCCAAAATTATGGCCACCGAAAAGTGAAGCCAAATTAATTTAGGCTCCTTTTAATTACCTCGACAGGGCAACCAATGGGTAATTAATTTTCCCGGTGAGAATTTATCATTCCATTTTCATTCAGTTTCCTGATGGTCAGTGCCAAAAGATGGTGAATGTTGGTTTTCACGTGTGTGCGTGTGTGTCTGTGTGTGAGTGGGCTGCGTTTATACGCGTTAGCAATCTAGAAATGGCAGCCACCAGCGACAGAGGGATGGGCATGAGTGCAATTTATTATCTACACAGTAGACAAAATGTGTCTACTGTATGAGAGACAGAAGAAAAAAAACAGTTAGCACAAAACAAAGGCAGACTTTTCCAGCTAGACAGTGCGTAAAATTTTCGATTTTATTTTTTTTTTCAATTGATCTAGTTTGTGATAGATTGCAGGCTCGTTCGTCAAACAGCACCAATAATGGACTTCAAAAGAATAAATCTCTGCGTTTCCGGTGAGTTTTTCCAGGACACCATTGAAACCCATTAATAACCGATTCAGTTCATGGTGCACACGTTCCATAAAAAGGACGCAATTCCACGCCTATTTACAACAGCACAAAAATGTTCATAGAGCTTATGATTCTGTGTTGCGACGCGTGCCCAATTGAAATTGGCTTTTTTTTTCGCTTTCATTTGACGGAAGTACATTGGACTCGATAGTGACGCTTTTGTTTCGCGGGTGCGCGCGCAAAGGGAGAGAGAGAGAGAGGAAGAATCCCGGGCAACGAGTGCAGAAAGAGACAAAATAACAAATGGCACAATTGGCCTAATGGAATGCGGCTGCCTTTTGTCGGGACACAGGAGGTGTTTGATATTTCATAAAATCGAAAGAGAGAGAGAAAAAAGTGTTAGAATTCGGAATCAATTAGTGATACACACTGACGCGGAACGATAATTGATTTATGCATTATTCAAGTTTAAACTCGACCCATGCTGGATGCAAACATTTGGGAATATGAATGAATTATACAGCTTTTATCTGTACAGCTATTTGAAATATTGTTCAAACCCGCAACCGTCAATGGAAGCTTCGTTCGACTGATCGGGAACATCCAACCAACCAGTGCAAATAATGGATGGCAACTGGAAATCAGTGCTATATGGAATGATCCCGAACACGTCTCTCATTACTAGCCAACCGTGAAGCTGGATTCTAGCGACTTAGTAAATTTCCGGTGCAGTTATTCCGTTTTAACCTGCTTAACGTAGTTCAACCGAGCGGAGGAAGTTCTGCGCCTAAATTATACCCGCCGGTATCTCGAGCAACATACAATCACACGACTCGCCTGTCTTACTGTAATTAATTTTAACACCATCAAAAGAAATCTCTTAATCCCGCACTTGAAGTCGAAACGCTACCGAGAGTTCCATTCTCGGGGATATAATTGCATTAAACACGCAAACAAGGAACAAAGCCAACGACGGCGGCACGCAACAGCGACAGAATCCTTGCCAGGACCGGAGATCTTGGTTGCTCTCTAGAATTGGAAAAGAGGGGGGGATGAGAGGGGCACCTTCCCCGGGCACCGGTAGCATCTCTGAACAGGGGAAGATTTCCAATTTCCTCTCGTTTATGGTTTCCCGGTTGCCGTCTCTTTCGTGGATAATTTCCCTTTTGTTGGAGATGCTTTCGTCTTCAGGAGAAGCTCGAGTTTCTGGTTCTATGCGATATACCACATTTCATATTATTTAAATGCTGCTGCTGTTGCTGCGGTACTTTCTGAAACTAGTTTAGCGGTAGAAAGAGTACAGGTTTTAATGACACGAATCAAGACGGTAATTTCTTCCAAAAAAAAGCAAATGAAATAGTAGAACCATGAACTTAAGGTTTATTTCAACTGGAATTCCGTCCAGTAAGTCTAATCACGTTTTGAAGATAACAATACAAGCTTACTTTTTGAGCAAACAAAATTTTTATTTCACTGTTTTTTTCTTCACTTCAGTTTGACAAAACATTTCTAAGATTCTATTTAATTGCATATTCGTGACAATCATTAGCTTAAGAGGCGGTTAGGGTCTAGGGGCTGTCCATAAAAGACGTCACGCCGAAAGGGGGAGGGGGGTGTTTCATAAAACGACGACCTTTTGTGACAGGGGGGAGGGGGGAGGTTTTTGGAATGTGACGTCCAATATTTTCAATGAGTAATTTTTGAAATACCTAATTATATTACTGCTTTGCCCTATTTCCTGAAAAAATCTCCACAATAAACGTTTACATTCTATAGGAAAACGTGTATTTGTTGATGTAAAAGCTTCTTCTTGTAAAATCGGAAATGAGTGATGCAGGAAATCATTTCTGTTGTGATCAGCAAAAGTGCACGGAGGAGCGAGTAAATTAGCGAAATTAATAAATTTTGCCAAATATGAGTAAAAAAGAAAAAGATGCCATCAAACGGTTTAACTTAAGTTATGCACTGACAATTTTTTCAGTAATTTGATTTTCTAGCATTAATAATAGTATATCATAAGAATTTCTCTTATCTGATTCTGATGCAGTTTATTCAATTGTACTCCATTTGAAAAAGGGCGGGAGATCAACGATTTCAGACGTAGATCATGTCATGTCTTATCTTGATCATATGTGATTTTCCTCCACCAACATCAAAGCTTATCGAATCATCCAATGATTGAACTTACATAAATCAAGAATCATTTTAGCTCAAAATCACTACCCATTGTGTGACGGAAGATCAGTACCGATATTGAACGATGTGATTTAAATTTCACTGATCAACTGATAATGAAAAGATTCTCCGGCAGTGATCTCGTTTTGATGAGGTTTTGGTCTTTATTTTCTCAGCCCTGTATGCTACACTAAGGAAATATTATTCTTTACCTAAAACAATAATATATCTATATCGATTTTTCCCTCATATTTATATGGTTTGTCATACATATTGAATGTATTGAGATGAATTTTATTTATTTTGAATTCGTGACATGTGACATAGGGGGAGTGGGGGTCTTTGCTTCTGTGACAATTTGTGACAAAGGGGAGAGGGGGAGTAAAAAATCGTCAAAAAAAGTGTGACGTCTTTTATGGACAGCCCCCTACCACTTTTGAAAGGTCATTTATTTTTTTCTTGACTTTTTCTTATAGTAAAACATTTCTAGAATATTCTTTGAAATTTTCGAGCCTATCGGAACAAAACTCAGCGAGTAACGGTTCTTTATTTTTGCTTATCCCATACTACGAAGAAGGAGGAGCTCGGCGCACAGACCTAAGATTTCTGCTTCAAATAACTTAAAAACTGGACAAAACATTCTTCATTATAACAAAATACATAAGAACAAATATGACTTTTTGAATGTGTTAGACCCTGTGGGTTCCCCGGAGTGATAAATTGTTTCCTTCGATTTTAACGACAAAAAACTTTAAACGCGTTTTTCTCGAAAGCAGGTTTTGAAAGTCCGTGTTCATCGTCATTCAAAAACTACTGCATCATTTTTTTCCAAATTTTGCACACACTTTCTACTGTACAGGAATTGGGAGAACTTAGTCGTGAATCATCGGAAATATGATCAATAATTTATGACAAAATTTTCAATAGTATGAAATAACCAAAAATTAGAAACTTAAAAACTGAAGCTTTCGAAAATGTTTGGTATGAATGAGCATTAGGGTGCAATTCAGTGCCAAAATAAGGCGTGCAAAACTTTCAACTGCATGAATTGACCAAATCATCACACAAAGCGTATCGTGCAAAACCGACACATAGAAATACGGAATATTTCAGTGATTGAATACAGTAGGAAACATTTATGTTAGTTTTTTTTAAACGGTCAATTTAGTCATTCAATTTATAACCAAACTGAATAACATTCAAACAAAATCACTTTTATATGGAATTACAACTGGCATGGAAGATGTTCAATAAAAAATATCTAGTGTGTGAAATGCAAATTATGTATCATATATCATACTTTTTGTCCACGCTTAGCGAGTAAATATCAATAATTTATGATTTATTAATTTTTAGTTGGTTTCACGTAAAGAGGCCATAACTGAGTTCAGTTTTGGCAATGACTGAGTGGAAACATATATTGGAGAAGCCAAATGAATGAAAAACTTAAAGGAAATATGATTTTTTTGGAAAAAGATTCGCTCAGAGACACCTGCGTTCCTATGCATTCCGTGCATACGCACTACCATTTCGCCACCCTAAGCCTTGTGATAGACACAGCTCTAAAATACGACTAGGCATGGTACGCAGGCGTACATCAAACATGGTCTACATCCTAGCTGTTTCACGACCGGTACCATACATCCAAACAGCTTCTCTGTTCATCAAACACTAGTCTTCTCGCTCTATACCTATTTTCCGCTCAAGCACTGAGTAGGAGAGTGTATTTATAATCACTTGCAGTATTAGTGATTGCCGAAAATTTGACAGAAGCTACTATATTTCTATCTATATTGTATACAACAATTTCAATCCGGTGGAAGATGCTACAAGAACTCGAGTCTCTCAATGCATGAACCGCGAGAGAATTTTTCTACATTTCTTCGCTCCACTTCATACTCTGAGTATTTCACGGCCCTTAAAAAAATTTACAGTCTGATAATGATCGTTGCTGTGTGGAATTTCCCATAAGAGAAAAGCAAGTTGACAATTATCGCAGAAAATCAAATCGTTGCAATATTTCAAAACCCTTGTGTGGAGCATTCACAGACATTTTCATAGACACAACTTATACAAAGATTATATGCACATAGTTAGAATAAGCGGCAATAGTAAAATGATTCTATCGCAATTATCAACTGCCTGTATAGAATCGGATCACGAAACGAGAATAAGCGACCGTTTGTTGCTTCAGAGAGAATCCCCCACGGCAGCGTGCTAACCTTTGATTCTCAGAAATGTCATCGAGAGAAATTCGCTCTCGCACTGGTGTCTATTCTATGTTAAATGAGCCATGCCGGCTTTTTGTTGTTGCGATGATATCCGTCTCTCTTTGATGGCACTGATTAAATCGTGTAAAGAGTTGCTGGTGAGCGTTCTTTGATACGATAGAAGTCATCCTTGATCACTTGTCTTCTCTACTGATGCCAGTCTTTACAAAAAAATTGTAGGCAATTTTATTTTGAGTAACTTTGCTTAAGAAGCCACTTTTCTAGCTCTTCATTTGGTCGAATTACATCAGCTATTAGGCAGCAAAAGTAGGATGACTCTTGAAAAATTACTTTTTTTGTTATAACGTTTTTTGGGAGCAGTTTTACGAGACAATCGGCTTCCAAAAAGTTGTCAAACAAATCATTGCATGCAATGTACTGTAAAGGTAAAGAGTAAAGTAAATGTACTGTAAAGGTAAAGAGTGGTAAAGAGGACAGTTTGTAGGATTCTTTTACTAATTCGGCTCGCTTCGCTTGACTTTGTACCATGATAGTGAAACTTTCGCTCAATGTTCTGATGTCAAATCCGCCAAAATAGTGCTAAATTGTGTTAACAACAACACTTTTTCTCTAATTTTCTCATATTACCATGTAACTCCGGAGTCGGATCCAAATGAAATACAATATATTTATACTAAAACAATTACTCACGAGACGTATTTTATTCAAAATTTTTGGAGGGAGAAATAAACAATTCTAATCTATAAATAATGCATGGAAAGTTCTGAATGGTACTTACGAAAACAAATTAACAATTTGTCGGGTAGTTTAGATAAATAAAAGCCAATCTTGAAAACAATGAAAAGGATTTTTAGTAAACTTCAACAATAAGTATTTAAACCGAAATACGAATTAGTTGGATTTTGTAATATCAAATGAGTTATTGTACACAAAACAATTCGGTCTCTCTCATTCTGCTATTAACACCGAAGGCGATAGCACTTAGTCGATGCCGTTCTATTGACGAAATGTCATCATAAACACATGACCAGGCATGAAATAGGAACTTGTGAGCACTTAGCTATCTCACAATTCGACGATTGTTTTCTAATGAACTAAATTTGTTATCATTTGCCATGTTGTAATCGAACATCAAAATTAAAGAAATTGTTATACCATTTCAAAGAAAGAATGAGCCTTCATCTGTGATACAAAATACAAGGTGAGATGAAAAAACTGCAACCAACTTCAGACTGCTGTCATTTCTAAACCGCTCGTCCCACAGCTGTCAGATTTATTCTAGTGACAGCTCATTATATTATTTACAAGCGCACAAAAGCATTTTGGTGGGAATTTTTCAGAAAAAAAGTTATTTGTGATGGAATTCAAGTGTGATAGTGTGATTGCTTTGCATTTGGCTGGAAAACCACAAGTGGCTATCGTTAGAGCCCTCCAGCATTTAAAAGTGAATAAATCTTTTGTGTCTCGTACCATCGCTCGTTACCGTGATACTGGTAGCGTAGCCCGACGTCAAGGAAGTGGACGAAAAAAAACAGCAACATCGGCAGAAATGGTTCGAAAAGTGAAGAAGCGAATTGAACGAAATCCGCGTCGCAGTGGCCGAAAAATGGCTCGTGAGCTGAACATATCGCAATATGCCATTCGGCAAATATTGAAAAATGAGCTTGGACTAAAGCCATTGAAGTTCCAAAAAGTGCAAGATCTTACTGATGCGCAAAAAAAAGTTAGACTCGAAAAAGCTAAAGAGTTGCTTCGCTTGGCCGAAAGTGGTGAACTGCCGAATTTGGTTTTCTCCGATGAGAAACCATTCGTTATCCAGCAGTTTGTAAACAAACAAAATGATCGTGTTTACTTGCCAGAGAGGTCAGCTGAAAATTTGCAACTTCGGTTGGCCACCAGAACTCAAAAGCCGGCCATGGTGATGGTGTGGGCCGCCATAACAGCCGATGGTCGCTCGCCGCTCGTATTCATCGACCGTGGGGTCAAAATAAATGCGCAAATCTATCGCGAAAATATTTTGGAGGGAGTTCTGAAGCCCTGGGCACGCAAACATTTCGGCCGCAGACCTTGGACATTCCAACAGGACTCAGCACCATCGCACTCAGCACGCGCCACCCAAGAATGGTTAAGAAATGAGGTTCCTCGCTTCATTTCCACCGCACAATGGCCACCAAAATCTCCGGATGCCAATCTGTTGGACTATTGTGCCTGGGGTATTTTGGAAAGCAAGGTTGGCACTAAAAAATACCAAAGTGTCGATCATCTCAAGCAAGCGCTTCGCCGAGAATGGGACAAAATACCGCAGAGCCACTTTCGGGCAGCGTGTGATGGTTTCATTGGCCGTTTGAAGGCCATAGTTCGTGCCAAAGGTGGCCAATTCGAACAAATCTAAACCGATTCTCAAATTTGATGTTATTTCCGACATTTTTTGCTTTCATTCAATAAAATTTAAAAAAAAAATGAAAAAATTATGGCGTTTTACTTTGTTGCAGTTTTTTCATCTCACCTTGTATGTTCTGCCTTTTCCACAAAATGGCCATTCAATGTGAAAAAACTTTTGTACCGCTACATCAACCGCATTCATTCTGCTGCATAGAAACTCACCATCAGCAAGAAGGACCAGCTTTAAAGTAGTGTTCACAAATTCATATACAAAGTTTTTTAAAAAACATGGGTGCCAAATAGTTTCGTATTTTTCTTATCATAGCATGAACGGGTGGTTTCGAGAAAACGCGTTAGATAGTTTAGGTACTTCAAAAGTAATAGCATGGCGAGGCTGAATACTCTGAAACTATTCGATGTACGACTTTAAAACTTTGCAGTTATGTTCTCTGATATTGTATAGTCGGAGCAATTTGAAAAAAAAATCGATTTTCATAGTGTTCACGCCTTGAATGTAGGGAAAGGAGGTAGTCAATGTGGGAACAGTGCGGTAGGTGGTTCCAAGGTCTAGGTTGCGATGTTCTTTTTTCAAATCACACCATCGTTCAATCTTTTATTTTTCAAATCCACCCGATCATTTTTCAAATCACACCATCGTCCTACCTTTCTACACTCATCAATGTAGTGCGTATGTATGTATGTGAAGTCACCATCAGTTCACGGATTTCCCAAGGAATGCGGGTAGACTTACCGTAACCCCGAAATTATCCCCATTTAGTAACCTTCCTATTATTGTTGTTGCTGAAGGGAAGACAAAAAGGTTTGGGAGGACCCGCAAGCCGAAAAGCTTACGCGTATGTCACGGGAACGCAAGACTCCCTTTCAGCAATAACATCCAGCTAAACGATGAATATCCTCGCTAAACGTGCTTTAACCCATCTGAAGGATTTTTGGAGAAGGGCGCGTCAAACTTATATCAGACCTGCTGAAGGAAACAAGTTCCTTCGAGTGACTGGCTATACACGTTCTTCCATGTTTTCATTCAACTATCAAAGAAAAGTAAGTGAAAAGGATGGATCCTGGTTGGTTTTTCGACGTTTGTCATTTCTGTTTCGTCATTTGTCGTCATTCTTCGTGTTTTGGTTCATCAGACTTAAAATATTGTTCGTTGTTTATTTACTGTTTTTAAGTCACTTATTATTAATTTCGATGTTCTCCTCCCATTCAATTCGTTTCGTTTCCTTATGTTTATCTAATAAAGACTATCACATCATCATCCTTGCAAATTTGCGTGATTTTTATCGTACAATAACTCCCGTTAAACGATGAACTTCAATACCCCTGTTTTTTGTGGTGTTGCATTTTCTATTCTATCTCCTGTTGAGGTGCGAAAATGCTAAAAAAAAGCATAACCTGTCCGTCGTTCCCCCGTTCAAGCCCATAAGGGGTGGGGGGCGATGGAATAGAATGACGATAAATATCATCGCTGAAGCATAAAGGTGCTCGCTGCATACCGTGTGTTGTGTGAATTGTGGCACGTGGCGGACTTGTGACACTCTCACACATATACAAAAAAAACCGGTGCGCATACCGTTTTATAGTTATGAATCTTTTGTCGCATCATGCCACTTGCCGGAACCCATTCCGGGTTGTCTAGGGGTTGTCCGATGATGGCACGGGCACTTTAAAACGACCTGAATGCTATAAACAATTTGCTTCGGCACCGTAGGATAACGAATCGGGGAAAATATAAAGGATATTTTTTTTTCTCTGCACACCTGCACTGTGCGGCATTCTGATCAAGACAACGGATTTCTCCAAACAGGAGAATGTAATCTGAAGAACGGATGATAGCGGTCGTGATGATTGCTGACAGCTTAGCGAAACAGTGCACCTGACGGGAAATCTAACGATCGAAAGCAGTGTCGGTATAAACAGCTCTTTGTGTAGTTCTTTGTGTTATTTTTTTTCTTTTGAATAGCATTTTAAACATGTCGCAGATTTATTCAGTGTCTATTATGACAAACTGTTGGGGGAATCAAGCATCGCACAGTACCTGGTTCTTCACGCTTGCCGCTTCCGTTGAATTACCATTCCATCAAACGTGAGGTTAGTGCATTAGAAATGAATCGTCAATTCAGTTCGGAGTCGCAGTCTGTTACCTCCGGCGATAATTATGGGTACCCCTAGCTTTGTCTTAAGGGACAGAAAAAACTCGACAATGCGAGAAAAAAAAAGGTTAGAGTTTCGATACTCATCATCATCAATTTCAAAAAAGGAGTAATCATACCTTTTTTATAACCGTATATAATATTTAAAAACCTTTGATTTTTTCATCGTATAACCTTAGTTTGAATAACAACGAACAGGACTTTACAATTGGAATAGTTCTATTAAACTATCCTATATTTTCTTCAAAAATCTTTGCTCTTTCAATTTCCGTATAATATTCCAGTGCTCTTTGCGGTGTTTTTTCGGTTCTTTGCGGCGTTTTTGCGGCTTCAGACTTGGGATCTCCTGGTGATATAGGGTTCCAGACGGATGATTTGGCTACATGCTAAAATGTCATTAACCTGTTTCGCGAGTAGCTTGGATTTCCGCTGTGCGCGAGCGAGATGTTGATACGTTCCCAATCATCATGCAGTTCAACAAGTTTATAACAAAAAGCAGATTTCGTGTCATTAATAGTTCAAATAACAAATTTTTCTAACAAGTAACAAAACTAGAAATAGTTCAAAGAAATATAGCTTAGAGACTAATTTGCTCAAAAAAAGTGAAAATATAAAAATTAAACAGTAAGCAATGTGCAATACCCTGGTGATGATTGGGTAGTTTTTATTTCAAATTTTCTTTGACTTTCATCACCTGTTGGGTTTGTTTTTTATTTGGGGGGGGAGGGGGGAGGGGGGGGTTCAGACTCAAATACCTATTGGATACTTTATCGAAATATTTAAAAATTTAAAAAATAAGGTTCTGTGGTGCAATAGAGAACCAAAAATACGTTTTTTAATTCGAAAAGGACAACACAAAGATGCATTACATTTTTCGGATCAATCATTTGGATTTTATATAAGATTCAGATAGGAAAAAGCACCTAAAATCAGCGTTTGATGTAACAGATTAAGCCACATTTACCATTGTTCTGTACGGTACCGTTCCATCGCATTCGAGGTGTGATCCGTCGCATTCGAGAAACATGTGCTCACCACTGTCAAACTTCAAAAAAGGAAGAGGACAAAATTTTAAGGGCGGCTTCATTTTCCAAAAAGCTTCCAAAGTTTCTCTCATCGAAACTCAACCTAAGAAAAAAATCCCGATCAAGAAGCATACCTTGGTATTACATAGCTTTTGTGGAATTTCACCTTCTGTTACATCAAACTTCGCAGCCATTTCATAGCGTATAGACAGGCTGATTCTGCAATCATATTGACACAAAAAATCCTTTCAGGACGGGGCTCCAACATACGACAACTGAGTTAATAAGAACAAATACATTGGATTAATAAGTGATGTTTTTAGTATTTATAAAAAAAAATTTAAACAGTTAATGTTTAATTCGTTATTTTCTGTTCATTTTATCATAATTTAATGAGAGATGTGGCATCTCCCCAAACTTTTCCCTAAAAAGAAATCTATGGGTGAAAATAATATCTGTTTAAAAATAGCCTATAATTTCTTTCTTTAAGACGGTTTAATATCTGTTTGTCCACTTCAATTCATTGAATATTTCAGAATATGTAACTGTTTTGAATATTTTACGTAATTTCATAATATGTACATAATTTTACGTATATTTTTTTCATTCAGGAGTTTTGGTACCGCTTGGGTACTGGATTGGTGCGCTTAGTGCACATTTTCTATTTGTACGTTTGGTCTTTGACCTTTCAGTAAATTAGCCCTTTTTTATATCTACTGCTGTCATATCTTCGGAAGCAAATATGGCTTTCGCAAAAAGTTCCCCAAGGCAGCAGAGCAGATGGCTTCTCAAATTGTCGGATTTTAAACAAAAATTCAAATAATTCGCCAAATGGTTCACAACCTAAATAAAGCCTGTCTTTTTTTCCAAACAAAAAAATTGAAACAGAACGTTTATGGGTGAAGAATGTAAAGGGTGTAGCCGGGTTTTCAAATAAAAACGTGTTTAATCCATCTAGCAGTGAGATGATACATACAGATGATAGGTGAAAAAGGCAAAGGGTGTAGCCGGATTTTCATACAAAAACTGCCTCCAAGCAGAAAAAAATTGATATACGCTGTTTGAAAGGGTGTTTAGAAATGATTTTCCCAAAATTATTGCCATATTGGTGGAGTTAGGGTGGTTCTTCTGATGTTCATTTTATTTAAATTTTTTAAAAACCTCTTTAGCAAAAAAATTGAAAAACTACAAGGATCAGCCCCATGGGGTTGTTCGAGCCATTGATGTGGAATAAGGCAACCAAAATTTCTAATGATCTACAATCAAACAGTTCAATAAATCGTCACACTTTTGAATCCGCAATTGCACGAGAGCCTGCTTAGATTGATCTTGTTTAGGAACCAACACCAAACATTGTTTATCATGATTTGTGTTTGTTTAATAGCCGACAAAATTACACCAATATCCCAAATGTATGCAATTATATCTTTGCTATACGGATTTCGATATTTGACCTTCTCTTCGCCAAACTTGTGATCAAGTTTTGTATGCAAGGAATAATTTTTATAGCGTTAAGTTTCTCTACCATTCTTCGATTTCTGTTGAAACGATAAACTTTTTCTCATTATCAATCGAGTTCATCTTATATAAATTCGAAATTAATCTTAAGCACTCAAAATTTACTCTGGGGTAGTTGCAAAATTTTCAGGCGAAACGACATATCATGGAATTTCACCGAACTTGCATGACACAAGATCAGAGCATACCAATTAAAGCTTCAAATAGTTTTATGGCACTTTTTGTCTTGCTGTCTATGATGATGATGATGATGATGATGGTCCCACCTCATACCCCTACAAAGGTGTGAGCAGAACGAGTTATCTAAATGATAATTAATATTTTTGCACATATCTTAACCAGTAAACAAAAGAAAACGATCTGATTAATCTAGCAGGTATAGATTCTTCTTCAAAAGAACGACTGACCACAAAATAACATTCAAATATCTCGGATTTACTATCCAGGGTTAATCAAGAAAATTTCCAACCCGGGAAGATCCTTGATCACATCAGGAATCGAACCCGATATCTTTACCAGTATCAGACAGTAATTCACCTGGCCCTTCCCGCCGGACCAGTTCATCGCTACACACATCAGCTACGATGGAGTAACGAGACTGCGGATGAGCAGAGCCAAGCCCAATTCCATCAACAACTGTCGATCCCAATTAGTTTCCCGAATCTATTCCTTAAATAATTATCCAACCTTGCGATCAAGGTCAAGAACAAACTTAACACACTGAATGCTAAGGCTCTTCGGCCAGTCCTGTTCGCTTTCCAAATAGTCACTACCTGCTTCGCGCGCGAGGCTCAAACGTTTGTAGACTGCTCATTATTTTTAACTCTCAAACAAACTAAAAATCCATCATCATCATACCGAACATAGTAACCAACAGCAACAACCAACCTCTAGCATGCTACCCGGGTAGAAGTGATTTGCAAACCAATACCAAATTCTGTTATTAAAATCAAACATCTCAATGGTAGAAATTAACATTATTTAGTTTGAAATAAGAGTTAAAATATCAAAAATTATAACAAAGCCTGCAAGAGAAAATAGCAACAAAATGAAGAATTCTGTCATTTTAATATCAAACCAAGAACAAAATATTTATAGAAGATGAATTTGTTAATTATTTTATATTCTAGCATTTGGAATAGAGTATTTCCTAATTATTTCTCTTATCTGATTCTGATGCAGTTTATTCAATGATATTTTATATGAAGATAAAACTACTGGATCAATTTACTTAATGAAATTGAAATAGCTCATCAATAACGAAATAAGATATTATAACTAATTTTGATGTTGAACAGATATTGTACAATGTCTTGATCCCTTGATGAAATATCACGAAAATATCAAGTATCGCTATGACAACACAGAAACATCAAGCCAAGATATGATGGTAAAATTTGTTATTATTTTGACCTTTGTTTGCTATTTACACCTACCCGGGTACCCGTAGGACAGAAACGTTAGCTATAATTTTGCAACTATTTATAGATTTGCATGCTTCCAACAGCTTCGCTTTTGCATCAATTGATCCAACAGAGCGATGCTTTCCCTTTGATATATCGCTTACTTCTTCAAAACCGTCATCTATGCCAGGGAAATCCGATATGCCGGAAATTTTTAGCAGACAAAATAGGACACTGCTCGCTACTTTATAATTGAAAAAACGTGGCTTGATACATTCAAAACGAATCTTAGAAATATTTCCAATCAAATAATGAAATAATATTATTAATTGATTCAAAATATACTGAGCTTTAAAATATATAATAATAATAATATATATAATATCAGGCTATAATATCAGACTTTAAAAAAATAGATCATTCGGAAGACCACGCGTCTCCATCAAATTGTCATCATCCGATGGAGACGCATGGTATTTAGTTCTAAAATCATATACCACATGCCCTTAGAACTCAATACCATGCGTTTTCATCTACTTGAGCTCGAGGCTTGAGTATTTATGTAATTAATAATGATAACAGAATTTTATTCCTTATGTGCATTAGTGAACATGTGTGCCAGCGAACGGTTGTAATTCGTTTCTTACTTCAACATCTTTCGGGATAGTCTGGAGGTTTCGAGGTCAGCTATTAACAGTCCTAAGAAATACTATAAAACAGATAGAAATCAAGTCGAAGCGCCTGCAGCAAGTCCCGAAGACCCAAAAAGAACTTATAAATTTGCATTGTCGATTTTTTATACAAACAACATGTTCTTTAAAACTTAATATTTTCAGTTTTTTGCTATTTCCAGAAGAGGACCCTTTTATTAAACAGTTTCGGAAAATCGTATTGTTTTATTGCTTTAATCGAAATATGTATTAACTAAGATTGCATGTCCCGGGTTGGCGGTTCAATGCATAGGACGCTGGTCTTACAAGCCAGTTTTCGTATGTTCGAGCCCTGACCTGGAAGGATTCTTAGTGTCAGTAGGATCCATAGTACTAGCCATGCAATGATTCTGTACACTAAGAATCGGTTGCGAAGTCTGTTGAAACAGAAAGGCTAAATTCCACAAAAGGAATGTAATGCCAGGACTTTGCTTTGCTTTGCATGAGAAACTGAGCTATGTATAAAAGTTGAATCTCAAATGCTTTCGCAAATATAGTTCATCGAATTTACTGGCACTTTTTCTGGTGTTTCGTACTTTTCTCACGTATCAGCTCAAGCCTGTTTATTATGTATCTAGAAGTCGCCTCCATACAGCTCTGACTATTTGATCGATCCACCTTGCTCGTTATGCTTCTCCGATCTTAGCTGTCCAATATCAGCTGTACCTAAAGACTGTCACAGAAAGTATGGACGCACTTTGATTTCGCTGTAAATAATTCACAAGTGTTAGATATTCAAATTTTATTCAATATACCGATAATATTAGACTACAACAACAGAATATTATTCTCAACATTTGCTACTTTGCCATTGTAGACTAGCTGGCGCATCTTCTTGCGAACGTTCCTCATTAAATTTCGTACAGACTTCTTGGCGACAAGTTTTGACACTTTTTTCCAATCTTTTCCTAACTGTTGAAAGCTGCCGAGACATGTTTCCTAAGAAGTGCCATCGTTAATGCCCAAAATTCCTCAATTGGTCGAAGTTGTGGGCAATTTGGTGGATTCATGTCTTTTGGAACGAAAGTGAAATTTTTGGTAGTATACCATTCTACCGTTGATTTCGAGTAGTGGTAAGAAGCAAAATCTGGCCAGAAGACAACAGGATCCTTGTGGCTTCGAATCATGGGTAGAAGTCGTTTTTGTAAACATTACTTGATGTATATTTCGCTGTTCATTGAAGGGTTTCGAAATCTTACCGCAGCTACAAATTGCTTGCCAGACCATAGCTTTCTTACCAAATTTTTCAATCTTAATCGATGTCTCGGACTAGTTCAACACTTGCCCTTCTCGCACCGTATAATATTGTGGTCACGGCAAGGATTTGTTATCGAGTTTCACGTAGGTTTCGTCGTCCATGATTATGCAGTTCAAATTTTTAGCAAGAATCGTATTGTACACCTTTCGAACCCTCGGTATGATCGATGCTTCTTGTTTCGGACTACGTTTTGGTTTTTTCTGCTTCTTATAGGTTCGAAGATTCAAACGTTCTTTAGCACGAAGAACATTTGACTTCGAAGTGCTCACTTTTTTGGCCACATCCCGAACTGAAACCTCCTGCTTTTGCTCGAACGCCTTCAGTATACGTTTATCGAACTGAGGATTAGCAGGACCTTTTTTTCGACCCGTTTTTGGTTTATCCTCAAAGGTATTATCCTCACCGAACTTCCTGATTGCATTTTGCACGGCTTTTTCACTTACTCCTTCCATTTTTGCTATCTTTCTCAGTGACACGCCGCGTTCTGTGCACCATTTGTACACAATTTTTCGACGTTGTTCTGACTGAAAGTCCACGCATTTCGAAACAAACTAATGAAAACGAATAAACAACTACACAAGCGGTTAGAGAAGAGTGTAAACAACAGGACGCAGCCATAAAAATTGACAGATTCTGAACCATTGCGAAATGACAGCGGTTTTTGGTTGCGTCCATACTTTCTGGCACAGTCTTTACTTGCTTGTAGTAGTAATGTCTTGCCTGACTTGTACTTGTTGAGAATCTAAAGTATGTAAATTAGCTAGAGTAGACAAATGCATCATATTTTTTCATGCAAACATTGCAGTTGATTGTGCAGAAATATTTTCTGATCCTGATATCTCAACGACGTTAGAACTTCCGGTTTTTTCTAGTCCTTTCATCTTTTAGAAAAATCGCATCGACGAGTTAATCTAACAATATAATAAACTGTTTATTTAAGTTCAAACGGATTGGTATTATCCCTTAAAAAGCAATGGTTGCGAATCAGCTTAATTTTCTGACGCGATTGGTTAAAGCCACGATGGATAGAGTGATTGCTACGTCTGAGTGTCTGGGACACTCTCGAGTCCTATCGAATCTAGCGTAGGGCTAAGGCAAGGTGATGGACTCTCTTGTCTCTTGTTTAGTATTGCTCTGGTAGGTGTGATTCGAAGAGTGAAGATCGACACGAGTGGTACAGCTTTTTGGCTTCGCTGACGATGTTGATATTGTGACACGCAACCTTAGAGAAGATGATGGAAACATACATCGAACTGAAAGCAGGTGACAATTTCAAATTTCTACCTGGCAAATCCAAATTTAATCATATGCAGGTTTCCGTGTTTATACCGTTTTTAGACTTCAACCCATTGATGATCGTTAGCTGGATAATTATAAAAAAACGTATATTTTATGGCGTTTTCGTTTTTAATTTGCACTACACCGGTGCAATGCTACACTGAGGCATGAATAAACGAACAAAAATGACGAAAACATAAACAGTAACCATTGACTACAATTAACGATTCCATTGCACAGAGCTACACCAAACTTTTGATGAGTGCAACACCAGTGATATCGGTGCAGAAAAAGTGTAGCACTGGTGTAGTGCAATTAGTAAAAACGAACGGTTTAGGTGGCGCTTTCGCTACACCGGTGTAGTGCAATTTAAAAACGAAAACGACATTAGTTTTACTTAAACGACGGAACCGATTTTCACATACTAAGTTTGAAATGAAAGATACCGGAACAGAGCTAAGATTATCTGAAGAAAGGCATTTTCACAACAAGCACACATTGAAAAGTTGACGTTTTCCAAAGGATAGCTCTGGAAGAACTTATTGAATATCAAATTATCTACCCTCCGGCAAGTTTAGTTAAACTGTTTTCCACTGACTGACTTGTCGATTACTAGTGAACTGATTAAGCCCAGTATGTAATAAGTAAACTGTGTACCATTTTCCCACAAAAATTGTTCAGATTCTTGCGGTTCTGAGTTCGAGATCCGAAAGCATCCTTCCGGTGCACATGAGAGCGCTATTGATTAACGCTGATCTAACTCGGTCCGACATCGATCCAAACATCAAGCGAAAAGCCAAAACATACCAAATTGTGCACCGAAACCTGCACGGATCAGACTCGTGGCAAAACAATTTCGCCGCTATGATTACCGCACAGAACTGCTGGAGCACGTTGCCCCAGCTTCCACACCATAAACTACCGTGGTAAAGTTCATCTGTTCGAACGACTGCCGGTCATGGCCACGTTAGACGTACTGCAAAAAAGTTGAACCCCCAACAACACACACGGAACCGGTGGGCACCATCCGGGAATGCAATGCATCATTGGTTCTGTTTTTTTTTTTTTCGTTTTCGGGTTTTTTTTTCTTGCTCTGTTAGAGCTCGTGCCGGTCTTCCATATCGGAACGCACTCCGCTGTTGACTCATAAATCACGGCCCAAGAGCTTGGACCTGTTAGCAGCCTAGAGCCGTGCTGTCGCGCACACAACGGAAAGAAACGAACACGGAGAACGCCATCTCACCGATTTTTCTTCGCCCCTCTCTTCTCTCCGGCTGCCAATCAAGTCAACATTGTGGCATCTCACCACCGGGTGTCGTGCGAGGCAGCATTCGATTGAAACAGATTCAATTTCGAGTGTTTTCCCGTGCCAATGCAAACAAATTGCCGGTGGCGGTCGGCGCAACCGTCGGAATGTTGCGATCCGACTCGGGTTCTCCGGTACCGCTCGGTTTGCTATGCTGTTTATTTATGTAGTTGCACAATGTTTCAATTTCGTGATCTGACTAACGATTTTTGCGCCAATCGATCGCAACTGCTCAAAATGATGACTGTTTTTTTCTCTCTCTGCACGTGGCTAAAAAAAAGCAACCGACGATTGGAGAAGATTAATCTGTGTGGTCACACGGATCAGTAAATATACTGGCACTCGGTAAACGTTTCCCTGATGGTGTGTCACTTTCGGGACTATCCGTCGTTTCGTAGTTGACTTGTCGTCGCGGTCACGTCCCCCGTTTCATAATTATTCATTCGCACCACTGTGACTCCACCACATCGCGGAACACGTGCTTCGGTACTGTGACTTCGGTATTGTGAACGAAATTCAATTGTTAAAATATTGGATTCGATACTTATTCCTATTTGGATCCACCATGTGCAGCTGAATAATATTGGCAATCGAATAGATTTACGAACCTTCCTTTCTTTAAGGAAACCCACTCGGATCGGTAGCAATTTCTCAAAGCTCTTTCATGTAGTGCCGAGCCTGGAAATCACGTTCGGTGGGTATCATCTGTTACGACCACCCCGGGGCGGCAGCGGGTACGTTGTTTCATTTCCAATCATATATCCTGCGGCTGCTTTAGCGCAACTCCGGCACGAGCCGGTTCCATATTAGTTTGGGAATGTATGTCAAAACGCGGAATGGCTTCTAGCAAACGATTCTTTGCAGCCCGTTGCCATCGTCATCCGCGCGAACCAGACGAGCGACGGTGACAGAAACACGCGAGTTACACGTCTCGTTTGACGGATGAGGGACAGATGGCGCACATTCGGTTCCGTCGGTTCTCCACCCGGACCCCCCCTCGTCAACCGAAAGTCGTTTCGTGGTGGCCTCGGTGCGATGGTGCTTCATTATAACAACGGGGTTAACATGAACCGGCAGAATTATTTCGGTATTATTCATTTAGGCTTTCTATTTAGATTATAAAATTAAAAAGTGCCTGTTTGCTGCCGGTTACAAGATCGCTACGAATAGAGAAAGGATTTCCCGATCCGCAAACGTAACGAACGGGAGGGCCATCAGTGAATGGAAAATTTATTGAATTATGATTTATTTATTCCGTTTCCACTGATTGCTATTTTGTGTTTCGGTCGCCGCAATTTTTTTCTGTCTGTGCGGGTGAATATGTGTACGGGTTTGCAGACTTCCCTAAACAAGAAGAATAACAGTAAGCTATTTTGAATATTTATGACAATATTTCCGTGCGACAGGTTACCTTTCCCGTCGAAGGCCTCAACCGTATATGTATGTGGGATTCTGATTGGTTGTAAAATTGGCTTTCCTTGATATTTGAAAACATAAATCTTCCTCGGTTGAATCACCGGTTGCTCAGCTGGATGTTATTTGTTTGTATTTAAAGTACGAATCAGGATATTTCTCGGTTGATGCTTTTCTGAGAAGAAGAGGTAGGATTTCTGAGAAGCTTCTGTGCCATTGAATCACCGCATAAATAATCAATAACACCCGAGTATGCCGAATATGGCTGAATAGCTAGAAATGGATAGAATTGGATTATTACCTACGGAAAAAACTTCCTAAAATTTCCACTTCACTCTAGAAATAAAATTAACAGTTAGTTATGTCAATATCAGTAAGTTTGTTGCTAGTTGATTCAAATTCAAATTGGTTCAAAAAAATGTACACTGGAACCTCAAATTACGCGCAGAGTCGGGAGGTGGGGAAATCAAAACTCGCGTAAAATAAATATAATTTCAAATTTCTCGCGAAAACAAAAGATTTTCCAAATTCCATACGAGTTAAGTGTAAATAACACAACAAGTCTAACTACGTTCATACGTAAAAGCAATTGGGACCATCTGAGTATATTATGAGACGTAAGAGATATTTCAGGATCCAAGAACTACTTGGAATGTTGTCCTTAGGGACTACGTTGTGCCACAGCAAGAACAACAACGGCTAATATCTATTTTTTGTTTGCTGTTCATATTTTTAGAGCTGCACATCGCTTACTTATCTGTTTATAGCTGTTCCAGGTGTGTTCTCAGTAGTCCAAGAACTTCAGTGAAAACAGATGTTAAGATCTACACGAGCAATCAGCAATTTATGTATAATTTTTCAATGCTGTTCATAGTCGTGGATCCACATATGTATTCCCTACTTGTCTATTCTGATCTGTTTCAGAAATATTTTCTGTCATCCAAGGACTTCAGTGAATCGCGAGTGTGAAGATTAAGTTTTTTGATGCACTTTGCTATTCTGGTAGGACTTACGGACCGAACTACAGGTAGTTTTTGGATGTCGTAGTTCATTCACAATTGGCCTGTTAATTACATGTGGTATCACGAGTATGGG
This sequence comes from Malaya genurostris, assembly GCF_030247185.1. NCBI lineage: Eukaryota > Metazoa > Arthropoda > Insecta > Diptera > Culicidae > Malaya > Malaya genurostris. The sequence continues at coordinate 208,121,095 of NC_080572.1, forward strand.
CTGATGACAAAAAGTTCATTGGCGCAGTTTCTTGTGCTGGTAGATCTTAAGGCCTGAGCTCCAGGTGGTTTTTGGGTGACCCAGAGCATCTACAATAAACTTCTTAATTGTAAGTGGAATCACGAGTATAGACCGTGATCAATAAGTTCGTTATTGCAGTTTTTTATGCTGGTACGCAGTTCGAAAAATTTTGCAATTTTACATCTTATGCTTATGACAGACATGTGATATCGGAATCACTGTACACCGCGAAATTACATGTCTGTCACCCTTAATCACGGTGGTATCACGCGAGCATCATGATACAACGGAGATTTCCGTACTACGGTCATTTATCGTTGTACTGTGCAAAATCACATCACTATTTACTGCTTCCAGTGCCATTGACAAGCGATGGTGAACTCACGAAACAATATTTCCTTCTTCTTAGTATCAAATAATGAACAACCTTTGTTTTATTTAAAAAAAAATCTCTGTAAAATGCTAACCAGCAGCATAAAACTTATACACTTTATCAACGTTTTAGCTTATTTTCAAAATGCAGTCAAACCAGGAAATGTTCATAAATTTAGTGAAGTTTTTAAAAACAAATAAGGAAAACAATATATTCATATTTGTGCATAAAATCAGCTTTATTGAGTTATTGTTTTTTATTCAATAACAAGTAAATTCATTGTTGAAATGGATTTAGAACACATAATGATTCATATTTTGAATGCACACGTGGTAATAATTAACGATAAATATCCAATACATCAATAAATCAATTGTGTAATCACAACTTTAAACTCCTTAAAATCCTAATAAAACCATTATGGGATTATATTCCAGCCTAACAGACCAAAAAAACTTATGAAAACGACCAAAAAAGCTTATGAAAACGTTATTGAGGAAAAACGAAGCATCAAACCTATGTCAAATCCAATTTGGAAGAAGGTTTTAGAATCAGCTTTTTGATAAACATCTTTTTATGAAAATTTCGTAATGAATAAACTGCATTTTTTGGAACATGTGCCTGCCATGCAGGTTTTATTGGTTACATTATAAGAGCAAATTCAGCAGCTCCAAGATTCATATGGGTGGTCTATAATGTAAATGAAACTGAAACAAACGTATCCCAGCAATCCGTTTTAGTTTTATTTATTCGACCAGTTCTACTGTCAAATTTAAAACTGGTATACATTGCCGTTCTATTTTTTCTATATTTGAAACACAGATAAAACACTGCTGGGGCTGCCAGTTTATTTTGTTATAATTTCTAGATTTAAATTTTAAAACAATAAATTATGCATCTAGAACTAGATTATGCATCTAGAACTAGAACACTCCTGAATATGCCCTAAGAATTAATTACTATTTTTGCGCTCTTATTGTTATTTTGAATATGTGGGTAAAAAAGGAATTATTACTGAACAACTTTAAATTTTTGCGGATTTTGCAAAAGTCGGCATGATTTACAAACAAAATTCGGTACAAATCAGCTTCGTTGCATAAAAAATAGGGCTAGTGTTCCGAAAATTTGTTCTAAAAGCCTTTCAAACTTCCTCCATTTTCTATTTTTATTTGATTTTACGGTAGAACATCAAAATTGTGGACATCAAGTTTTCTCTAATGCTAATTACATTTAAATAATGAAGGAAAAAATCATGTATCCCAGAACAAACGTATCATAAATGTACCATAAATCCTTAAAATTTGATATGAGTGAAATTGTCATCCAAAGAACACTCACACATAAAATTAGTTTTAATTCAGAGAGGCATTGATTATACGAGGTCTGTTCAAAAAGGTCTGTTCAAAAAGTTTTATCGTGTTGGTACAAATGTCCCTAATGTATGGTGAAATTTTCAGCTGTATTCATTGTTTACATTCTGTCTTGTAGCGGCTGGTGTAGACGTGTTTTTTTGAGCTCGGCGATTTTTGTTAGTTTAAACAATGGAAGAATTGAAGAATTTGTATTAAATTTTGCGTGAAAAATTAAATAAAGTGTAACCAAGTGTGCGAAATGTTACAGAGAGCCTACGGTGAGTCTGCTATGAAAAAAACAAGTGTTTACGAGTGGTATAAGCGTTTCCAAGATGGCCGCGAAGACGTTGAAGACGACGAACGCTCCGGTCGACCCAGCACGTCAAAAATCGATGAAAATGTGGGAAAAGTGGAAAAAATGACTATGGATGACCGCCGAATCACTATTAGAAAAGTTGCTGATGAAGTTGGCATATCAGTTGGCTCGAGCCATCATATTTTTTCAAAAGATTGGGGGATGAAACGAGTGGCAGCAAAATTTGTTCCAAAACTGCTGAATTTTGATCAAAAAAACAAACGCATTACCATCGCTCAGGAGCTGTTAAACGACGTCAACGACGATCCAAATTTACTTGAAAGGGTCATAACTGGTGATAAAACATGGGTGTACGGTTATGATGTCGAAACAAAAGCACAATCGTCCACGTGGAAGCACCCAACGTCACCAAGACAAAAATCGCCGAGCTCAAAAAAAACACGTCTACACCTGCCGCTACAACACAGAATGTAAACAATGAATACAGCTGAAAATTTCACCATGCATTAGGGACATATGTACCAACACAATAAAAAAAAATTTTGACCACCGGACTCTCCAGACGCGCGCAATTAAAAAATTCCGGGAACTTTTTGAACAGACCTCGTATCTGTCATAAATCAGTTACTAGGAATACACTTCCATCTGCACTCCGCCATAGATTGTCCTCAGTACCTTTCTTTCGAAAACACTGAGGGCGCGTTGGTCCTCTGCCAGCATAGTCCAGGTCTCGTGGTCATAGAGAACAACCGGTCTAATAAGCGTTTTGTAGATGGTCAATTTCGTGCGGTGGCGTATTTTTCTCGATCGAAGGGTTTTTCTGAGTCCAAAGTAAGCACGATTCTCTGCCAAAATACGTCTCTGAATTTCTCTGCTGGTATCATTATCGGCGGTCACCAGTAAGCCCAACTACACGAACTCGTCACCGTCTATCAATATTTGTGGTGGGAGGCGTGGTGTTTCTTCTCTAGAGCCTCTTTCTCTCATGTATTTTGTTTTTGACGCATTTATGGCCAGTCCGATACGCCTAGCTTCAGCTTTCAGTCCGATGAAGGTTTCTGTCATCTTCTCAAGATTACATGTCACAATATCAATACCGTCAGCGAAGCCAAAAAGTTATACGGACTTTCGAAAGATCGTGCTACTCGTGTAGATCCTCGCTCTTCGAATCACACCTTCCAAGGCAATATTGAACAAGATACAAGAGAGTTCATCTACACAGTTCTGTGTAGATCTCAAGACCTGAATTCCAGGTAGTTTTTGGATGACCTATAATATTCACAATAAGCAAATGATTGGCATGTGGTATCACAAACATGAAGCTTGTAGATAGTTACGCTTATATGCTCTACCTTATAATTTATTATAATGATCCAATGCGGGATTACATAAAAGTCAAATTTATACCGTCACATAAGAAAAAATAAAGCTAACATTTCACTGATTCCACATACCGTTTGATGATTTGATGATCCTTCGGTTCTTCATTTTTTATGGTTTAAATTCAGCAATTTCATGAGAAACTGAAATACGATCTCTCAGAATTTCGTAATATTTGGAATTCTTCGGTCATTATGGTGATCAATTGCTTGCTAGGGTGGTTAAAAAAATCGATTATTTTTTATTTTCTTCAAAAAGTAGATTTTTTATAAATTGTAACTTTTGAATCACTCAACCGAATTTACTAATTTTTGTATATGTTGTCAATTAATGCCTATAGTTTTTAGGTAAATTATGCGAATATTGTAATGTAGAAGTTTTGTGTTTGAAAAAACTGAAACATTTTTACATAACAAATCCAGAAAATGGCGATATATGTTTTTATGTTTTTGAGTTAAAATTTATTGAAAATTCCAAATTTTCGTGGGTTTCGCATTTTTTTCATTTTCTTCAAAAAAGACGCTTTTGGTAAATTTATAACTTTTGAACCACTTGACCAATTCTGTTAATTTGTGGACATTTCGCAAGAAATGTCTGGAGTTTTTGGGAAAAACATGTAAATACTAAAAAAGTTGAAGTTTTGTATTTTAGAACGCCATTTGTATACCCTTTTAACGGTTTTAATGGCAGGTAGATCAATGACCGCTTTGTAATTTTGTTTTATTGGTCTGTATGTTTTTGGCTTTGGCAAATTTTCGAGCTTTTCCATCGAAAATTTCCTAAAACCACTGGCGCTCATTGTACTTGGACGATGGTCTTAAAATGAGCCTACAAGACTACAAAAAAATTGTCGGAATTGGTGTCTTTATTGTAATTATCAAACCTTAGAAAAAGTATAGTGACGTAACAGTGGACAGTAGAATTCAAAGGTGACAAAGAAACCACAACGATTGCTTTAAAATAACATGATGAATTTTGGATAAAAAATTCACTTTAAGTTCCCTGATAAAAAAAAAACAAATGAAAAAATATGCAATGAATCATACAGTGCAAAAAAACTTAGGTCTCCGTTGATAATTCGGCAGTCTTAATATGGTGAAAATGATTGCAAGAAATAATTTGAATCTAGATATAATTTTTCGGAGAGACAAAGTTCTTCGGGACATACGATCTGTTAAAAGTTAATTACTAAGTAGCAACCAACTATAGGACGTCTTTTACGCATGAAATGCCTATTTATTTGATACAAAATCTTATTTTTAAATTGCTGACTAATGATATAAAACTTTTGCTTAGAAATGGCTGATTGCTTAAGAAAAGAAGGGGGTTTTTTAGACAGTAGGGGCGCTTTATAATTCTTTTCCCTACTATTTTATGCCCAATCGAACTTTCTTGTTTTTTTTCGAGATTCAATGAGAAGTTTGTTAAGCATCTCTTAGTTATTACAAATATGAAAACATTAGTAATGCGTGAAAGGTATGATCAAATTGGATTCAAACAGGTTTTTGGATTTCTCATATAAAAAGGCTATGCAACAACTGTTAAAACCGACTTTTTAACCGAGGCAAGGAGGGCTGAATGTCATATACCATTCGACTCAGCTCGACGAACTGAGCAAATGTCTCTGTGTGTGTGTGTGTGTGTGTGTGTGTAACAAAAATATGCACTCACTTTTCACAGAGCTGGCTCAACCGATGTTCGCAAACTAAGATTCAAATGATACGTCTCATGGTCTCATAGGCTGCTATTGAATTTCATTCCGATCTGGATCCTGGTTCCGGAGATATAGGATAATATGTACAAAAAAATGGAAAAAATATGCACTCACTTTTTAAAAAAATGGCTGAACCGATTTTTATAAACTAAGATTCAAATAAAAGTTATTATATTCCCATAGCCTGCTATTGATTTTCATTCGGATCCGACTTCCGGTTCCGGAGTTATATGATAATATGTGAAAATTTGAGAGAAAGTTTGCACTCAATTATCTCTGAAACAGCTCAACCGATTTTCGCAAACTAAGATTCTAATGGAGAAGGGGGGGACCAGTACTCTTATAGTTTCTGAAAAATTTGTCAAACGTTTTATCCGGATCCGACTTCGGGGTCCGGAACAAATGCGTGATAAGTGGAAAGTTGCCAATTTCATTCGTATTTTTTCACGAACGATGGTCAAAAACAGGTACAAATCCTATAAAACTGTCTGATAAATTTTTCTAGTTTGCAAAGCGTGTTAGTTTGCGGGTATAAAAACTTAATTCGGCACTACTGGTCCCCCCCTTTTCCAGTTCCGGAAGCACCGAAAGTGGTGATGGAAAACTCCTAAAATAGAATTTACTTCGATATCTCTGCGATGCTCGAACCGATTTTGACAAATTTTGATTTGAATTAAAGATCATATTATCTTTAAAGCTCCTGTGAAATTTCATCCTTATCCAACTTTCGGTACCGCAGTTACAGGGCGATGAGGGTCGAAGCTTTTAAACTGGCATATAGATGTTACGGATGTCTGCTACTAGTGTGAAATATTGGTAAAAGACGGTGCTGCGGTTGATAAAATTTTTTGTTATTTTATTAGTACGACCGAAAGAATAAAAGAATGTAAAGCTGGGGTGAAATAATTGATATAAAAAAAATTAAAGAATGCCAATGAATAGAAGTTTATTTGAAGAAAAAAAAAACAATTTGCACAGCTGGTAGTGCAGTAATACCGTGCCGGTGGTGTAGTGATGTCAATAATAATAAGAATTATAATAATGGCAAGAATAATAATAATAATTATACTACATGTTTATTATTTTTCCTCTCTTGGCTACTCTGGCCGAGGGGGAATAATTATACTACATGTTTATTTATTCATTTATTCCATTTATTCATCTGATAATAATAAATATATCAGTCAATACAGACAATGTTTTAATGAATATATCAGTCAAGTTATAAAATATGCGATCGTAACACTTTTTGAATAGACTTATATGTCGGTTCATTAAAATTAAAAAGATTTTCAACAGTGGAAAATGTTCTTATACGTGTAGTTATCGGTTGATGGAACCCGAACGTCGTTCGATGATATCTCGGTTGAAGTAGACTAGTAGAACGCAGCAATCGTTGCGTGGCACGGAAATCAAGTAGAGACAATAGTTGCGGTGAGTCGATATCGCCGCATTGATTAGTTTTGCCACAAACACAGCTTGTTGAATTTTCCTGCGCCGTTCCAATGAATCAAGACCTATCAGACGACAGCGATCGGGTTACGGTGGAAGGTCAAGCGGGTTTTGCCAGGGAAGATTTCTTAGAGCCAGTCGAACAAATCTTTTCTAAACACGTTCAATTTGTAAGTTACAAACAATCTTATACGGGCTCCAGACTAAACTAGCATTTTCAAGTAGCGGTCGAACTAATGAACAGTATAATGCCTTCAAGCAATGGGGATCTTTCGAGTCACGTTCGATTTTGGCGATAAAACCCAATTGCCGTGTTGCTTTTGAAATCAAAGTTGAGCGATGTCGATTGAATGTAAGTTTGGCATCCAACAAAACACCACTCGGTGGAACGTTATGACCTGACATTTCGCATTACTGATAATCAGCCAGTTTCTTTTGCACCAAGCAACAAATGTATCGAGGAGCTGTTGGAGCCGGACACAGTCGTCAACAGATCAAATTACATGGTAAAATTTCAAATCATCAGCATAAACTAATCTGCAACCGTTACTGAGCAGCAAAATAGCATCATTGAAAAACAAAGAGAACAGAAGCGGACCCATATTGCTGCCTTGAGGTACTCCTGACTCCTGACCAATCAATGAACTTTTGAGTTCCACCTAACCGCGATATCTTTCGAAGGAGTATTCGGTGGTCTATTCGGTCAAACGCTGCTTTTAGATCCGTGTACACCGCATCGATTTGTACACTTTCCTCCATACGCGAAATGCAGGTTGAAGTGAAATTTAATAGTTTTGTGCTGACCGAGTGTCCAGGCATAAATCCATGTTGTTCAGTAGAGATATAATGTTTAGTGCGAAAGATTGCTTAACAGATCGGCTGAAAAGTTCGTATCGTTTCTATGAGAGGGCGCCACTAGAATTAAATCCATACCATTTTCAGTTAGTACCAACCTTCAAAAGATACGTGTATAAATTTGACAGCTGTCTGATTATTAGTTTGTGAGATATTGCATTTTGAGTGAAGCTACTTTTGTTATTGTGAAAAAAATAAAAAAAAAGGAATTTCGTGTGTTGATGAAACACTACTTTTTTAAGAAAAAAAGTGCCGCCGATACCAAAAAATGACTTGATGAGTGTTATCCAGACTCTGCACCGGGCGAAGCAACAATTCGTAAGTGGTTTGCAAAATTTCGTACTGGTCATATGAGCACCGAAGACGATGAACGCAGTGGACGTCCAAAAGAGGCTGTTACCGATGAAAACGTGACAAAAATCCACAAAATGATTTTCAATGACCGTAAAGTGAAGTTGATCAAGAAAGCTGACACCCTAAAGATATCAAAGGAACGTGTTGGACATATTATTCACGAATATTTGGATATGAGAAAGCTTTGTGCAAAATGGGTGCCGCGTGAGCTCACAATCGATCAAAAACAACAACGAATTGATGATTCTGAGCAGTGTTTGGAGCTGTTATATCGAAATAAAACCGATTTTTTTCGTCGATATATAACAATGGACGAAACATGGCTCCATCACTTCACTCCGGAGTCCAATCGACAGTCAGCTGAGTGGACTGCACGCGATGAACCGAACCCAAAGCGTGGAAAGACTCAACAATCGGCCGATAAAGTTATGGCGTCTGTATTTTGGGATTCGCATGGTATAATTTTCATCGACTACCTTGACAAGGGAAAACCATCAACAGTGACTATTATATAGCGTTATTAGAGCGTTTGAAGGACGAAATTTAAAAAAAACGGCCTTATTTGAAGAAGAAAAAAGTTTTGTTTCATCAAGACAATGCACCGTATCACAAGTCGATGAAAACCATGCTGAAATTGAACGAATTGGGCTTCGAATTGCTCCCTCATCCACCGTATTCTCCAGATTTGGCCCCCAGTGACTTTTTCCTGTTCTCAGACCTCAAGAGAATGCTCGCTGGTAAAAAATTTAGAAGCAATGAAGAGGTAATCGCTGAAACTGAGGCCTATTTTGAGGCAAAGGACAAATCGTACTACAAAAATGGTATCGAAAAGTTGGAAGATCGCTATAATCGCTGTATCGCCTCTGATGGCAATTATGTTGAATAATAAAAACGAATTTTGGCAAAAAAATGTGTGTTTCTATTAAACGATACGAACTTTTCAGCCGAACTGTTACATTATTTCAAAAAGCTTTGAAGCAGCAGATAAACTGTTATGCCTCGATAGTTTCTTACATTACGACGGTCGCCACTCTTGAATACAGGGAACATGAAGGATTGCTCCCTAATCTCAAGAAAAATGCCTTGTTCGAGTGATTTGTTGAAAATAATGCACAGAGGCTCAGCCAAAGCAGCAGTACAAATCATGTAAACTGTCGCGGGTATACCATCAGGTACGATTTTTTCAGTTTCTTGGCAGCGTCAAGAACCATTTCAGGAGTAATTATAAACGTATCCATACGTACTAAATTTTCAGGAACGTCCATAGCAGCGACATCAGCTTCGGCGTCGGAAGCAGTATTTCCAGCAAATGCCGAAGCGAAAAATGTTGCACGTACGAATCCACCGTTGAGTTAGACTCCACGTCATCGAGACAAAGATTTGGAGGAATGGATGAACATTTTTGCTTTGAGTTGACAAATCTCCAGAACTTCTTGGGATTCCGTCGAAGATTTATGCTGCTGATTCATGTTGTTTAGCTTGACTAACATATGCAGAAGTCACAGAAACGCAGGTTCGTTTCATTTATTAAGTTTCGTTTAATTGGTTTAATCGAAATAGAGCATGAGATAGTAAGTCTAGGTTCAAAACTGTTCCAATTTGGAGGTCGTATTGGTTGCTGGCAAACGAATCATCTTCGGCAATTCCGGTCGTCTGAATCCGGTTTCGAAAGAATTTGAAAAGGTGATCGAAAACTGCAAATCACCAAACTTTCTTCAAGATGGCCAAATCGATTTTCACAAACTTATATGTTCAAAGGCAAAATTTTTCAGTTTCATACAGAATTCCTAAATTTGTTGTGGATACTATTTCCGGAACTACAGGGTAAACAGGATATGTAGAATTCCGAACAAATTTTCCTATTTCTATTCAATGAACAGTTGTTTTTGCGAATTTCACGGTAATATTTATGATGTAATGAGTAATATGAGAAAGGCATCATTTTTGTTGTTGTAATAGTTTCAACTTAAGGATCATTCACCTCTCGGATCAAAAAAAAAAAAACTTCTCGATTTTATGTGCAGGGTTGGGAATCGAACTCAGGTCGGTTTCGTCGAAGGCAATGATGATCTTACCCTTCTCGTTATGCCTTGAAAAGATTTAATTTTTCCGATAAATTATCACTCTCTTCATGTAAGATCCCTACCATTAACCTACCTGTGGCCGTTTAAAAAGGTGTAAACCTAATAACACACCATTTTCACAGCATCTGAAAAAAACGAAATTCATGTCAAAGTCAAAGCACCACCGAACCCATGGAATGTGTCCAGCGAAAGGAACGGAAAAGATGAAAAAAGCCGACCGTTCGCAGCGTTGATGCAAATCGAAAAACAAAATGAGCCATAAATGATCAATCTGTTTCACTCAATTGGTTAGTGTGTAGCATGATGAGATCTCGAGAAAAAAAAAAGTCGGAGGTGTGCAAGCTTTTGTACGCATGGTTTTCGTTCTTCTCGACCCGCACCGATGCTGATGCTCACCAATCGAATCAATGCAAATCACCACTCGTTTCCTGCGACCCGCCGCCACTATCTCAGCCATTGCCGGCGTAGTCGTGCCTTCGTTAGTGATGGGTTGATTTATTTGTATAATCTCTTGAATTGATTCTTTCAAAAGACGTCAAAATCATTATATGCTAGTTTCTGTAGAATCAAAAATTGTTTTTAGCTTCAAAGTTTCATTTCATAACCGACGAGCATCAACTGCTTCGACGGCCGTGGCCGTCCAAATGCTGGAAAGACTGTGTTGATGAATATATCAGCATCCTGCTCACTTGGCCTATTCTGAATTTCAATCCAACAGCAAAAATTCTCGATGTGGCGTGAAGAGAATGATTGAATAATAACAGTCTATCATCTTTTCGGTGTTCAGGGTCGGAATGGAGATTCTTCGCACCGAATACCGGCTGCAAATTCTGGCTGATTGGCATAATGATGGCACGCGTTCCGTAGATTTTACGGGGCAATCTGGCAGAAAATAAATAAATTAAAAGTAATAGACATTAAGGTAGCAACGATATCAATTTTGATGCAACTTACTTCAATGAAGTGCACGCTCTTTTCTATTCATGAAATCATCTAAATATTTATTACATTTCTCCATTCGATACCGTGAATCTCCACCGCACGGGAAAAGACAACAAACAGGCCACCGGCACGAAACACTTTGCATCGTTATTAGTTTTATCAACGGACGCAAACTTCTCCGCACTGTACGTCTGTACACTTAGGAGTAATTGCTTTCCGGTAATGAGTCAGATGAAAGTGAAAACGACCAGCCGAGCTGCTCGTCGTCGTTGCCCTGTCGTACGCATTGTCACCCTGCACGTCACGTGCGATCCAACGCTATAATTACTCAATGCATAGTCATTAGAACAGCTACATATTTTTGCACTTCGCGAGGAGATCCATCGGCACTGGTCGGTCATCCCATATTTTGGGCACGTTGTTATTCAGAGAACATAACGAAAGTCCAGACAGCCGGAAGGGGGGAAGGGGCGGGTCACCACGCCGAAGTACTTTCACAATTCATATTTTAATTACAAGTTTGGTAATAAGATTGTGCCTTTAATCTATATGCAAATGTAAACAGATATACAACCACGAGAGGATCCGCTGGGCTGCCGGCCCACTCGGAATGGAGCTCGCTTGCATGAATGGAGTCACCCGTTCTTGGCGACATTAGGACGATTTCCGGAGAAGCGGCACAGGTACATTTAGCGACGCACAGAGTAGGTAGGTATACCGGCATCGGCATCGCCATCGCAGTTGTTTTCATATGTGCCAGTGCTACCAGCTGTGGGAGAACACACGCCCAACGCTGGGTCGGCAAGTGAAACTTTCAACTGGCTACCGGCTGGAACGGAAGGATTGTAAATTTTCGTTCAACAAGCAAAACTACTAGCCATTATGTACCGGTTCCAGTGCTGTCGGTGGTGACGGTTGGGGGGGACGGACAGACGACGGGGCCGTTTCTCAAATTTGTGCACAGTCACGAAATTGGAACAGGTCTGTGTTTATGTGTTTTGTTTTTCGGTAAGAGCTGCAAAGTTGCTGGCAAATTGCTTCATTGTAATTCAAGGCTCGTTCGGGTGGTTCGGTCTCGGAGACATTTCACTGGGAGTGCCTTGCTAGTTTGTTGGTTTGATGTATTTCTAAAGAGGTCCCGGTAGATACGTAGGTAGGTCTATGCGCTTGCAGTTTCGAGTCAGATGGTTAGGAGCAAAATATTTTAAATTTGATAATCTAGTTTATCAAGTTTATAATGGACCGTTGTCCATTGTCGGGGGATCGAGGGGAGTTGAAGAACGATTATTGAATTTGCAACACACAATATTCCATAGGCTGAGCATTATATGAAATCGTTATCGTTTTTTTTATATAGTATGGAGCACAGTTCAAATAAAGCTTGATATATGGAGCTTCGAAACACTGATGTTAAATCGACAAACTATGAAAGAAAAAAAAACACCAAAATAGGTTTTGATAGAATCCTGATGAAGTTTAAAATATAGTTTGATTCGATGAACTCATTTAACAAACTCACCTTCAAATACCGGATATTGTGTTTAAAAACTCCAAAGCTAAATCATCCTAGCAGATTTTCATACACTTGGATTCAAATAAATGTTCTAATAGTTCAATAGAAGGCTTTAAAATCGTATTAGTATCCGATTTCCGGTTCTGGCATTATAAAGTGACAAATGTCAATAACATCAAATCACCGTTTTTAATTATGGATAAAAACGCAAAAACTTTAAAAAAATTGAAATCTGTTTTAAAACATAGATCTTGTTAGCTGATATCTATAGAAACTTACTTCAGCTATACCCGTTTCAAGATCTAGTTTGAAAAATACCGGAGGTGGAGGCCAAAAATGCTGAAATGGTAAATAGACTAGGTGTTTTCAAAACAGATTGAAATCAAAAGGGAAAACAAATTAACACATTTAACTTGCGAATGTTCCTCATTAAATTCCGTACAGACTTCTTGGCGACAAGTTTTGACACTTTTTTCCAATCTTTTTCGAACTGTTGAATGGTTTCGGCTGCCGAGACATGTTTTCTAAGATGTGCCTTCGTTAATGCCTATTTGATAGATTCATGTCTTCTGGGGACGAAAGTGACATTTTGGTAGTATACCATTCTACCGTTGATTTCGAGTAGTGGCAAGAAGCAAGATCTGGCCAGAAGACAACAGGATTCTTGTGGCTTCGAATCATGGGTAGAAGTCGTTTTTGTATACATTCCTTGATGTATATTTCGCTGTTCATTGAAGCAGTGGTGATGAAGGGTTTCGAAATCTTACCGCAGCTACAAATTGCTTGCCAGACCATAGCTTTCTTACCAAATTTTTCGACTTCAATCGATGTCTCGGACTGGTTTAACGCTTGCCCTTCTCGCACCGTGTAATATTGTGGTCCCGGCAAGGATTTGTAATAGAGTTTCACGTAGGTTTCGTCGTCCATGATTATGCAGTTCAAATTTCCAGCAAGAATCGTATTGTACAGCTTTTGAACCCTCGGCCTGATCGATGCTTCTTGTTTCGGACTACGTTTTGGTTGTTTCTGCTTCTTATAGGTTCAAGGATTCAAACGTTCTTTAGCACGAAGAACATTTGACTTCGAAGTGCCCACTTTTTTGGCCACATCCCGAACTGAAACCTCCTTCTTTTGCTCGAACGCCTTCAGTATACGTTTATCCAACTGAGGGTTAGCAGGACCCTTTTTTCGACCCGTTTTCGGTTTATCCTCAAAGGTATTATCCTCATCGAACTTCCTGATTGCGATTTGCACGGCTTTTTCACTTACTCCTTACATTTTTGCTATCTTTCTCAGTGACAGTCCGCGTTCTGTGCACCATTTGTACACCATTTTTCGACGTTGTTCTGCTGAAAGTCCACGCATTTCGAAACAAACTAATGAAAACGAATGAACAACTGCACAAGTGGTTAGGGAAGAGTGTAAACAACAGGACACAGCCATAAAAATTGACAGATTCTGTACCATTGCGAAATGGCAGCGGTTTTTGGTTGCGTCCATACTTTCTGGGACAGTCTTTATCAGTATATTACCTTAACGATTTTCGGAAAAGAGCATGTGAATCACTGAAAATTCAGTAAAATGTCGTGTTGCCGATCTAATTCATCATTTGAATATGCCGAGCTCGAGAATCGGGTTTAAGTGTGTCGTCTTGGATTCATGAAATGTGTTTTGGACCAAAACTTGGATTCTAGATCTTAACAATAAATCTGGATCTGGTTTCAGCACCTCAATTCTAGGCCAGAATTCTACAACTGGATTCTGTATCTGAACTCTGGACATGAATTCTAAATCTTTTCTGGATTTTGATTTTGTAAATAAATTTTGGACCTGGATTCTAAATTAGGGAACTTGATTTCGGATTTGGACTCTGGTTCTAGAATCCGGAGTTTTGGACTTGACTCCTGAACTTTAATTCAGAACCTGTATTCTGTATCTGATTTCTGGACTTGGATTTTCAACCTGGAATCTGGACCAGCATTCGGGACCTGGGTTCTGGATATGAATAATAGAACTGGATTTTGGACATGAATTCTAGATTTTTACCCAGTACTGGGATTCTGGAAATGAATTTTGAACATGGATTATGAACCTGAATTTTGCATCTTGCACCTGAACCTAGGTACTGGAAATGAGATCTTGAACCTAGATTCTAAACCCCAATTCTGGAACTGGATTCTGAACCTGAGTTTCAGAGCTAAAATCCGAACCGAAAGTTTTTTTTCGTTATTTACGATTCTCATACTACTGGCAGTTTGATCGTAAATTGTCAAACATATTTCCGATGGTATAGATTATGTTACGCAATTTTGGTTCATTTTGGAAAGGCGAACCAGAGTAAAATTACACTTCTCCCAAAAAAATCGCTCGGGCTGTCGAGATATGTAAGTCGTGCGATATTGATAAGGACTAAACATTGCAAGTTCGACGAAACCCTTCGATTGTAAATGTTAATTATCTTCCATGGGAAATTTTTCAAAAGCAATAATCTGTCAATTTAATTTAAATATGTGTTGTAAAACTTTTAGTTCAATTATAGATTTTTTTAATGAGACATGAAACGATTTGGATAAGATGTTGATTGCAATACGCTCCAACATCCGGGGTTGGAGAGGCCGGTAGGGCTTAACTGAACTCTTTTTACCTATTTTTATATATATAAAAAATAGGTATAGAATTCGCTCAAACTTTCGAAAATTTTTCCGAGGCCCGGAGGGCCGAATGACATATACCAATCGATTCAGCTCGACGAACTGAGCAAATGTCTGTGTGTGTGTGTGTATGTGTGTGTGTCCGTATGTGTGTTGTCAACTAAGAGGTCGAGATCTCAGAGATGGCTGGACCGATTTTCATCAAACTAGTCGCAAATGAAAGGTCTCCCCGTCACCCAAAACGCTATTGAATGGTTTTGAGATCGGATGTTTACTTTTTGAGTTATACAAAGTTTTATGTCAAAATTTTCAGTTTTTTGACAGTATCTGTCACAATTGACCTTGAAAACAGAATATGTTTTCAGACTTAGATTCCGCACGGTAATACCTATCCAACAAGCCATAGATTGTTAAAATCCGTCCATTTTTAACGGAGATATCGGAATTTTTCTGTAAGCGACTTTTCCCCCTATTCCAGCAGTAGGAGTTTTGAGCGCTGTATGACAAAGAAATGCTTGGGAGCAACGGAAAACACGATTTTTTATACTGTTACATACAATTGTTTCTAGGAACCAAAAGGATTGTGTACAGCATTCTTTTTCATGACATTTAGCCTCGGACCGATTTTGGCACGGCTCGTTTTTGGCAACATAATCGTTCGAATATGACATATATAAACCAGATGATGGCAGAATTTTTTTTAATTATTTTGTTTTAAACTACTTACAGCAATAAATGCTGGAACAACATAACATCCATATACCATTCGAATCAGTTCGTCGAGATCAGCAAATGCGTGTGTGACAAATAACTTCAATTAATTTTCTCGGAAAATTTCTTTTCTACAAATTCAGATTCATACGAAAAGTCGTATGCTCCCAAACAAAGTTCCTGCATTATGTTTGGTTCCGACCTCTGGTTTCGGAGCTACAGGATGATATGTGAAACGAAATCAAAATTGTGTAACTCATTTTTCTTGAAGATGGCTGAACCGATCTAAGATGCAAATGAAATCTAAGAATCATCTAAGATTCAAATGAAAAGTTTCAAAGTTCTATAAAACATCTTGCTTTTCAGTCAGATCCAACTTCCGGTTTCGGGGATTGTATAAAAATGTCTATTCCACATAAATTAATCAGGTTTATCGGGTTAGCAGATTTGGATAGTCGATAAAAAAATTAACTTTTTTCAGTTTTAGTGGTATTCAGTTGTCGATCAGAAGGCACCTAAAAATTTAATTCGTGCTATGATCTCTCAAAGATGTCTTAACTGATTTTCAAATGTTTTGAAACAAATGTAAAGTGTACAGCTACTCAGGTGAATTTATCTGACTTCGGCCATACCGCTTTTAGAATTCCGGTTCCAGTATAAAATCGTTTCTCAAAGCTCAATCGTTTTCTCAAAAAAAGCCTAATCAAATTTCAGAAACAAAAATTTTAATTAAAACAAACTTATATACAAAAATTAATTATTTTATCCAATTATGACTTCCGGTTCTCGAATTACATGATGATGAATTTTTAAAATTCAAACCGATATAGAAGATGACAATCCCGAAAAGCTTCAAAGTTGAACTCAAAACTGTTGTAATTTATTCGTCATATGGCCATACGAATCGGTTTGGGTTATGCTGGTTCCCGAATATCGGCTCTGGAAGTACCTTAAATTACCGTAAACTCTAGAGTGGAACTTACATATCATGGCATGTTTAATCGATTATCACACTTCTAGATTCAAATTCGATCCGATTTGCAGTTTCGACATTACAGAGTAATGAGTGATTAAAATCTCAAATTGTCGCTTAAAACGAGGGTCATTAAAATAATGTCATGAAAACTTAAACACCGAAGAATATTCATGCAAAAAACACATGCGGATTGATAAAAATAGGTATCATCTCACTGCTAGGTGGATTAAACACGTTTTTATGTTTCATTTCCATACTACCGACCCTTAGTAATCGGTAGAATAATATTGGCACAACAAATTTTAGTTAAAATTCATTAGAATCGAAATAGTAAATCAATGTTACAATATTGGCGTGTGTGTATGGGTATATATGTATATGTATGTACATATGTGTGTATATGTATGTATGTATGTATGTATGTATGTTAGTATGCCTGTATGTACGAATGGGTGCCTGTAAATATTAATACATGTATGTATGTAGGCGTTGTATTAAATCGTATATCGTAATACATTTCGATTGTAAGTCATTATTTACCAGATGCACATAAGTGCCTGAGCGGATGGTAATACGGTCAAGGACCAACCAAAGATAATGAAATGTGAACATTCTATATTAATAGTACTAGTGACTTATCACTTCAAACAAATGCTAACACAAAGATAAAAAACGAAAAAAAAACAAACGTGTAAAGGCCGTCATAAACTGATTCCACAAAATAAACACTGTTGAGGGACGCAGGAATGAAATATAGAACACGAAATGGAAAAATACACAACTGTAATAATATAGAATGACATCATAGACACCTAAGAAACACAGTTGAACCATTGGAAATAAGGTAAAACAAAATATAAACTGTGAACAAAGGTAAGCAAATCAACATTGATAAATAATCAAAAATGTTTGGTAAGATTATTATTTCCTCATACTGAAAAGAGGAACACTCAAGGTAATTAAATAATTTTAATAATACAAAATACTATAACTGCCAGAAATTACTAGTAAAAAAACTCGAAATGACGTGATACACAACATACATTATGTAGAAAATAAACACACGACTACAAAACTATTAGACATTACCTTGAACATACACTATAAAAATTTTTTTATATAATCTATTTGAATCAGTACAAAAAAACATTGGCCAAGTGGGCACCATAGCCTAGGAACGTCTGTGTGCTGATTTAAAATAGAATTTTTTTTTATATCGTTTATTTATACCCGGCTTTAACCTAATTTTGGTCGTTCGCCGGGTTTAAAATAGAAGCTCATAGAAGCAAATTTTATCGAGGGTCCAGTGTAGAACCGAAGCAAGGGACTGCTGCCACTGAGACTAAGAAGTGTATCGAAAAGTAGTTAGCAACATTGACTATTGAATAAAAAAGCGATAAAAAAACATATTTTGACATCAGTTTTCGATATATTGTAGAAAAATTACATTTTTATGCATTTCACTGATTATATTGAAGAAAATCCTAGTTTCTGTGAAACGCTCGCACTTTGGACTTGATATTCTTCATAAAATTCTGCACAGTTACTTTTGTGACTTCCCTGGTGGCAGCTGTCCAGTTTTTTTTAACTCCTGCAAATTTTGGGACACTGTACCTTCCTTCCGAAAGTGCCGCTTGACCATTCAATTGGCCGAAGATCCTGGCAGTTCGGTGGGTTGATGTCCTTTTCCACGAATTGTACATTATTTTTTGACAACCACTGTAGAACGGAGTTGGCGTAGTGGGCTGAAGCCGAATCCGGCCAGAAGAGAGGAGGAGCCTTATGCTCTCTGTACACCATGGCGTTAATTGTGCCCTTCGTGAAGAAAATCGACGACCGCAAACTACAGGTACAAATTGCTTTCCAGACCAACACCTTCTGCCCAAACTTTTCCATCGCCACCGTGGTGTCAGCGTCGTCCAGGTCCTGGTACACCGATTTCGTATAATATTGCGGTCCGGACAGCGCTCGAGAGTCTTCTCTGGCGTAGGTTTCGTCGTCGATCAGGATGCATCCGTCTATATTCTGTAGAAACCGGTTATATAGTTTTCGCGCTGTTGTTTTGGCCTGAACTTGCTGTAGCAGGGACTTTTTCAGCACCTTCTGTTTCTTGCACGTTTTAAGGGAGTTCCGAACTTTGATCCGTTGAATCATCCCGATGCTGGTGTTGAACTGCTTGGCCAAATCCCGCGTCGACGCCGATGGGTTTTTCCTGATGTACTCAACCACTTTTAAGTCCCGGCCGGGCTGGCTGGGACCCGTTTTCCTGCCGGATCGGGTCAAATCCTTCATGGAAAGGGTTTTACCGAACTTCTCGATAATATTTTTAACACTGGTGTGGTGCACCTTCACCCGTTTTGCAATTTCGTTGTACATGACACCACTTTCTGAGCACCAAGTGGGCAGAATTTTCTTTCTTGTTTCTGGATCAATTCGACTCATCATTGAAACGATAAACCGTACCGAAACCAATCGATTGCGCAGCTGTTATTGACATGTAAACAAACATGTCACCGGAAAACACGCTGCAAAAAATTAAGCCATTTCAGAGTAATAACTGTTTGAATGTTGCTAACTACTTATCGATACACTCCTTACTTAAAAAAAAAGTAATATGGTAAACTCAATTCCAAAATATGAATGCTTTCTAAACTTTAATTTTAACCCTGGAGCCTGGCAATGGACTGAGTTCTGGTACTGAATTCAAGAGCTGAACTCTGGTTATGTATTGTGGACCTGAGCTCTGAAGTTGGATTTTGGATCTGTAATGTGAACCTGAATCGACCAATCAAATTCTATTCAATCAAATACGTTCTATTCAATCAAATACGCAGTCTGGTATGAAATGAAATACTATTCTATCTAATCAGTTCTTAAGTGAAATGTAAGAAGAAGAGAAATAGATAAGATTTATTTTTGATGATATCAGTCAAATTTTCACAGTTGGTATTCTTCAGAAGTAATTACAGAAGCCATACTTATTACAAACCATAAAGCAAAATTTTACGTAGAGAAATAATCTTGTTTGAAAGATTTGTAAGTACTAAAGGCAATACAAAAAGTTTCTTGCAGCGTTTGCCAATCATCCGCTCAAACATATATAACTGGAATCCTTGAGAATTGGTTGTTGAATTTGTTTTCTCGAAGCCATAAAACATCTCCACGATAACAAATATCTATAGTCCTCTATCCATAATCGCATTAGAAGAGATTGCACGACAGCTCCCTCGATTCGTCAGACTTACGATTGCATGAGGAACAACAAATCAGTGAACAGCTCCAAATCAAGATTGATATACTTTCTACTGGCGTGCGTTCCATCTTCCAAGGATCTAAAAGACTAAAAGCTCACCATGGGGAAACAACGGGTATATGTGTTTTCGCTCGAGCCTATCACTTTCTTCCGTTTCACTACCGGTGGTTCGCCCACAGCAGGATACGAAACATCCCCCGGGACTAACGCTGCTCCGGGCAAAATTTACTTGACCTCCCGTCGACCACTTTTACGGCATCGTCCAGCAACGCAAACACACAGGATGACCTAACCATAATAATCAAACCGACAAATTACATCTACAATCCAAATCGAGCGAATCGTCAGAACAGCCAGAGCCTCCACCACAGCCGAATGACATCAAATGCAAATGTTCGTCTGTCGGTGGTGGGGTGCGAAAAAAAAATACGTCGAACCTACCATGCACATCTCTCAAAGCGAAACAGATAGCACAAATATGCGAAAACGAGAATTCAGCAATGGAGGAAAAAAAGAGCGCTTGCCTATTAAATTAGCATACAAATATTATTTCATCCGGGCTCACCCCCAACGACCCTCGGGAGATTTGAAGCTCGTGTCCACTTTCGGGCCTTCACTA
This sequence comes from Malaya genurostris, assembly GCF_030247185.1. Classification (NCBI taxonomy): domain Eukaryota; kingdom Metazoa; phylum Arthropoda; class Insecta; order Diptera; family Culicidae; genus Malaya; species Malaya genurostris. The sequence continues at coordinate 208,141,661 of NC_080572.1, forward strand.
ATCCACATTTCTGTCTCTCGTCCGAGTACGGAATGTGTCCCATGGAGACAAACAAAAAGAAAAAAAGAAAAAGAAAAAACGTTGCAAAAGTAAACACTGACGCAGATTAACAGCAAACGAAAGAAGTAGAACGACCAGAAAAAAAAACTGCTCATTTGCATAATTTTCCTTTCATCTATGCTAATATTCTGTATGACACTTCTTCTATAACCATAAATGAATAACTCATTTCGCCCCGTCGCTTGCCGCGGATCATCATTACAGCTCTGGCCCGGCACTGGCTTCTAACTCTTTAGCAACTCTTGTCTCGCGGGCGACGTCAACAGAAGGAGCCTTTTCTTACGTTAAACAAACCTCGCTGGCGCTGGGGTCTGCGCGCGCTTCAATCCTGGCGGCGGTTGGTGGTTGGTTTGACTCGGCTTGGTTTGGTTCATTTCAGTTCAAGGTGGTAGTGGAGGTTGTGGTGGTGGAAAATAGCAGCGGAAGGACCGACACCTGCTTGTTTGGGATGCTGTTTTCGCTTTCATCACCACCACGACCACCACCGAGTCGTCGTCGTCGTCGTCGTCGTAATCGTTGTCGTGAGAAGTGGATTCAAGTTTGTGTTGTTTTGTTGATTGCGAGTTGACACTTTGGACCGTTCTTTTCATGCATGGCAATGCTAAAGTTTCGCACTTTATGAACGTTGTTGTTTATGAAAAGCTTGCGTGGTACAAAGAATTAGGATGCTGTTTTCTTGTTATTATTTTTTTTCTTTTTTTTGATAGGTGCTGTGAAAAACATTTACTAACGCCACATGCTCAAAGCTCACAATGCATATTGTCATCGTTTTTGTGTGGATCAATTTGTGGGAATGGGGAAGCTATCAGAAGTGGAAATTACTTCATCAGAAATGTCAAAATCATTTATTCGACTTCACATACCTTTCCAGGGTGCTGCTTAACGAAACAAGTTTCTGGAATTTAAAATATTCTCAAGGTCTTCGGCTATGGCGCATTCCTTTTTTTCCTCACCGAAAGTATCTGTTTATTTGCAGAATTCATCTATCCGCGCTTACGAAGGCGTCTAAAAATATAAAATTGTAAATTTATACGACATTACTGTGCATGATTTCCGGAGGTGTGAAGAGCTTGATAGGATCGAACGTTTCTCTGCACAGTAAATTTCATTCAAGTGTGCTGCCGTGGGCGATTGAGCAGGTGCCTGGGTCTAGTTCATTTCGTGTCCCGAATCGAAGCTGTAACTGCCTTATAATACTCAAGAAATACATTTCAATTAGTCTCGAAAAGTTACTTCGGCAATTGGTCTGACTCCTGCTGCGAAATCACCAGCAGAAACTCTCCACTTCCAATTGAATGGTTTCGAACATGAAGCGAACGGCAAAGAAAAATCGAAGGAAACTCCAACGCACTACACATCCAGGCCGGAACGAAATGAAAAGCCTGAAAGCGTATTTGTCAATTTGATTGATTTTTGTTTTGCATTCATGCCCCGCACCCGCACGAACAACGGTGACGAATTGATATCTTCTACCCGGGGCCGGATATGACGGAAGCAGTCTTTGATAGTGATTTTTTCGTTGTTGTTGTTGTTGTTGTTGTTGGAGAAAAGCGAAGATCTTCGGTTGCCTAACAAACGGGGGGTTGAAACTTTTCCTTACGCGCTAATGTTCTTGATGAAGCGACAACAGGCCCGAAGAAGCACTACAGAAGCCATTGGCCAACGAACGAGGAAAGGGGTTTCTTTTTTCCCCTGTAGGTCCCACAACAGCTGGCCGATAACGAGTTTCGATCTCACTCGAATGATGCTTTCGATTGTGATGGAAATAATGAAATATTTATGCAAATCATTGATGGGAAAAAAAAGGATACCGAAGAGATCTCGGTGGCATGTGTTCCCGAAGAATCCTCCCGCTCGGTCTTGATGCCCACCGGATAAACAGATCGTGGCTCTCATTTTTATACTGCATGAAAATCTATAGTGACGAGTCACGAGTGAAGGATGTTTATTTTTCTGCCCTTTTTCTCTGCAACACTTGGATTTGGTTATTTTTGCTTTATATGTATCTCGTCTTGATTGTGGCCATTGAAACTTTCTTTAGTCAGCATAAGAACGAAATACAAGGGAAAGCATAGTATTGAAACAGCCTCATCAAGGGGTTTTATTCGTTTCCATTTTAGCTTCCATTTTCACCACCCTGAATCGATTCTGAGTCGAGAAAAATTTAGTACATTCATTTTCTCAGAACGAAAACCGACTGATACAACGTGGTGAAGAATCATAAAATATTAAGAACTATTAAATATGTTGTCGATATCGGTTACGAGAGACTGATGTCGTTTATTCGACTAGCAACCTGCAAGAATTCTTAGTACCGGAAGGATCGTAATACTGGCCATGCAATGGTTCTGTACACTAAGAATCAGCAGCGATGTCTACTTTTTCATAAATACATTTATTCGTCGTAGCATCCACAATTCATAGTACCTAAAACCTAATATGTTACATTTAGAATATCATATTAGTATGTCGGAATTCATTAGTTAATTTATTCCATTGAATAAAACGTGCTTAATCCACCTAGCAGTGAGATGATACCTTTTTTTTTATCAATCCGCATGTGTTTTTTTCATGAATATTCTTCGGTTTTCATGACATTATTTTTGCAATTTGACATTTTAATGACTCATTACTCTATCTAAAAAGGTTACAATCGATTAAACTTTTCATGATATGTCGAAGTGAGTTCCACTTTAGAATTTACGGTAATTTAAGGTACTTCCAGAGCCGGTATTCAGGAACCAGCATAAAAAAAACCGATTCGTATGGCCATATGACGAATAAATTGCAATAGTTTTGAGTCAAACTTTCAAGCTTTTCGGGATTATCATCTTCTATATCAGTTTGAATTTTAAAAATTCGTCCTCCTGTAATTCCAGAATTGAAAGTCAGCATTGAATAAAATTAATTAATTTTGTGTGGGACTATAAGTTTATTTTAATTTGAATTTTTTTCTGAAATTCGATTTGTCTCTATTTGAGAAAACGATTGAGCTTTGAGAAACGATTCGATGCTGGAGCCGAAATTTGAAAATCGGTGTAGCCGAAGTCAGACAAATTCACCTGATTAGTTTACATTTGTTTCAATATGTTTAAAAATCAGTATAGACATCTTTGAGAAATCGTAGTACGAGTTAAATTGTTGGGTGCCTTCCTTCGAAAACTGAATACCACTAAAACTGAAATAAGTTTATTTGGTTGTCGACTATTCAAATCAGCAAATCTTAGATGATTCTTAGATATCATTTGAATCTTAGATCGGTTCTGCCATCTACGAGGAAAATAAGTTACACAATTTTAATTTCGTTTCACATATCATCCTGTAGTTCCGGAACCAGAAGTCGGATCCAAACATAATTCAGGAACCTTGTTTAGGAGCATACGAATTTTCATATGAATCTGAGTTTGTAGAAAACGGTTGAGTCATCTTCGAAAATAAGGTAAAAAATTGAGTGAAATTATTTGTCACATACGCATTTGCTGATCTCGACAAACTGATTCAAATGGTATATGGGTGTTTTGTTCTTCCAGCATTTATTGCTGTAAGCAGTTTGAATCAATATAATTATGAAATTGTTCAGAATTCGGAAGTACTGCCATCTTTCCAATATGTCATATTCGAACGATTATGTTGCCAAAAACGAACCGTGCTAAAATTGGTCCGAGGCAAAATGTCATGAAAAATAATGCTGTTCACAGTCTTTTTGGAACTTAGAAACTATTGTATGTAACAGTATAAAAAATCGTGTTTTACGTTGCTCCCAAGCCTTTCTTTGCCATACAGCGCTCAGAACTTCTACTGCTGGAATATGGGGGAAAAGTCGCTTACACAAAAAATTCGATATCACCGTTAAAAATAAACGGATTTTATCAATCTATGGCTTGTTGGATAGCTATTACCGTGCGGAATCTAAGTCTGAAAACATATTCTGTTTTCAAGGTCAATTGTGACAGATACTGTCAAAAAACTGAAAATTTTGACATAAAACTTCGTATAACTCAAAAAGTAAACATCCGATCTCAAAACCATTCAATAGCGTTCTGGGTGACGGGGAGACCTTTCATTTGCGACTAGTTTGATCAAAATCGGTCCAGCCATCTCTGAGATCTCGACCTCTTAGTTGACAACACACATACAGACACACACATACACACACACACACACACACACAGACATTTGCTCAGTTCGTCGAGCTGAACCGATTGGTATATGACATTCGGCCCTCCGGGCCTCGGAAAATTTTTCGAAAGTTTGAGCGAATTCTATACCTATTTTTTACATATATAAAAAAAGGTAAAAAACATTTATTTTGTACTTGATCTACTTCAGGTTTGTTTGTATCAGTGCATCACTTTTATTCAACATAAGATAGCTGGCTATTGGTTGAACTTATGGAAGAGAAAGGAATCTAACATAAAATAAAATTTAAATTGAAACTCCAATGGACTTAATGAAATGATAGAGAAGTTTCATGAAAGGAAGGTCACGACAAGCAAGAATGTCGCGAACTGTGACTTTGGATAGTCTACCGCAAGAAATTTATTAGTTGAGATCTGACATAACGATACTCCACGCATGTCCAAACGAAATGATCAATATCCCGATAACATTCTCCACAAGCACAATGATTAGTCTTGGAAAGTCCAATTCGAATGAGATGTGCATCTAACGTTTAGTGATTGAACATGAGTCTGCACATCACACGAATGAAATCCCTACTCACATCCAATCCCCTAAACCATGCCTTTGTCCCAGATCATCTTTATCCCAAGAAGCTTGCCAGCTGGCAAGTGTTCTTTGGCGAGACGCGCTATAGAATCCGTTGAAAGCAATCGGTCGCTCATAAATTTCACCCTCAATAGCACCACATTTGGCTAAACTATCGGCTCTTTCATTGCCTGGAATGGAGCAATGAGCCCCCCCGAAACAAAAAAATATAACCCATGGGAAACATTGTGATATAAATTGTACATGTGTTGATTTATCACCATGTTCTAAACCACCCCCCCCCCCCCCCCCGAAAATTTTCTCTGGCTACGCACCTGGCCGGGACCCAAACTATTGTGATTTGATAATTATTATGTCGTTCAGGTATTGTTCTATTTTGCCCAGGAAAAACGGTTCATTTTTGCCAGCCACGTTTGAGCGAATGGTTTCAATTGCACTCAGACTATCTGAGAAGAGAAAATAATGGTTTGGAGATAATGTGACGATAAAGTTGAATCAGGGACATTTAGGAGGGTGTCACGGATAGGAATATATCTTGAAGGGTCGATTTCCATGTTGATGGAGCTTGTCTGAAAGAACATCAATGGAAACTGAATCAAATGCTCCTTTAATGTCTAAAAATACTGATGCCATGTGTTGTTTTTGAGCGAAGGCGATTTGGATGTCAGACGAAAGTAATGCAAGGCAATCATTCGTCTCTTTATTCCTATGGAAGCCAAACTGAGTATCTGACAACAATCGAAGAATTATTTTTTCGAACAATTTTCTGATGCAGGACAACATTGCAATGGGTCTATATGAGTTGTGATTGGAAGATGGTTTCCCCGGCTTTTGATTGGAGATAACTTTCACTTAACCATTACTGTGATTTCGTAGTGAGTTCCGGTTTTGGAGCTTTCCTTCACTATTATCGGTGCTTCCGGAAGCGAAAACCGGTGACCAGTAGTCCCAAAGTAGGTTTTTCATATCCTCTAACTAACAAGATCTGCCAACTAGCTGAATTTAGCAGTAAGTTTTCGGGAAATGTGCACCTCGCTTCGCCATCGCTAGTGAATAAATACTCATGACATTGAAAATTTTCACTAATCGCACTGTAATACCGGAACCTAAAGTCGGATCTGAATCAACTTTTCGGGGACTTTTCAAAAAATTTTAAGACCTTTTATTTGCATCTTAGTATGTAATAATCTTAGTAGTATGTAATAATCGGTTGAGAAATTCCCGTGAAAATTGAGTGCGAATTTTTTCATAGATTTGCACATATTGCCTTGTAATTCCGGAACCGTAAGTCCGAAAAAGATAAATTTTAATAGCGAGCTATGGGACCAGAGTTATAAATATTCATTTTCAATGACTGAATAATTTGCACCTTAAGTTAAATATTACTGAACATCACTTCTATGCAAGTCGCTGGATTACTATTGCCGTTTTTCATTGAAAAACACTGGTGGCGTGGATTGCTCTGATTTTGCACTTTCGAGCAAAAATGCAACATTCTGACGGTGTTTCATTGCGTTTTCTGCTCGAAAGTGCAAAACCAGAGCAATCCACGCCACCAGTGTTTTTCAATGAAAAACGCCATATGATGAATATTTTAAGTTTGAAAGGGAACCGAAGTACATTCGGCTGGGGTTTATTCATATTCACTATGAAATGAATACACTGTTCATTTCATCAATGAAGAATTGATATTCGAAACAGTGCACTGTTGCTAGATTTCAATTTATACTAGTGATCATTTTTTCCATTTGTACTGATTTTCTAGAGAGGTTACATCAACATACGTCAATGTGTAAGAAAGTAATATTTATTCTGTTGATACATCATTTTCGTTTCCGGTAGAAGGCAATAGTTGATTAATTTGATGTGTAGCGCATTTATTTATCTACTCTTCATTTTTTCGATACATTATCGTAAAGTGGAAAGCTACTTTTTTCGATTGATCGGTTATCTTCAATTTTGTAACGTACGGGGTAGATTTCCATTCGAGCTGCAAATATTTCTAGAACATTACACATTTCCATATGTACGTAGACGTTCTTAGAACAAAATTAAACGCACCTTTGCATTACAATGGGTTGCGTGTGTGTATTTTTGTGAGAAAAATTTCTGAAATATTCACCTGGTTGCGATTTTCTTGCATGACAAATAACCGCGATGAGAAAACAAATACAAAAATTGCAAACGTCCAATGATTATAATTATGTGCTTGTGTCACCTTACATATACTTTCATCTTGAAAACAATTTCAGATCGTCATCATCAAGTCATCCAATTGAATAAATAAATTGACAATATTATGAAGTAAAATGAAAAATTGAAAATTGCCCTTGATTTTTATGGAAAAATATTCTGAAAAAAAACTTGAATAGATGGAGATGGGCATAGCGAGAGGGATATAGGTCGAATTTTTCATACTTAAAAACCAAATGAGTATAAGATTTGAACCTTCCTAATCGAAATAAAAAAAAACTTAGGTGCGTTTCGGAATACACCCGAAGTTTTGAATTATCTCAAAAATTTTGGTTTTTAAAAACCGCTCTGTCTGACGTTCTTGAACTTCTATCATATCTGAAATTAATTTTTCTTGTATTTGTGATTTAATAATGTATTTGCTCATTTTTGTGAAAACTTACCCAGGGTACGGATTACTATAACGTCACTGACGGCATACTGAGCATTTACGCCTACGATATGACAATTTTGCCGAGACGCAGAATCAATTTTAAGGCTGAATAATCTGTTTTGCAGCTCTGAACTGATTTCCGCGCGAATTCTTTGTGAAATTTCTTCTAGAAAAGCTATCCTGTTGCCAGTATTTATGCTAACACCAACAGCAGACGCCAATGGATCAATAATTTGCTTAAAACCATCCCATTGGAAACATCGCAGCGGAAGATTGTGAAATGTTATCATTTTCAACAATGAGTCCCTCAAAAGCTGCTTGTCGATAGCCACCATTCGCTTAGCGATAACTCTCTGCTTCTTCATTGACACCTCTTGATCTCTAATTAATCCATTTGTCTTTGCGAATTCAAAGTGTCCGGTTCGAAAATGACGGATGAAGTTCTGGATGTCAATTTTTTCCTGCGCATACTGACAGCCACTTCCGGCGTCAATACAACATGAAGCTTTACCATTTGTGTGGCCAATGAACCTCAATGCAATTTCGGCCAAAGTTGTTTTCTCCTTATTTCGTTTCTGTCCTCTATTTGAAACAGGTAAAGCCGTTGAAGCTTCATCCAATGTGCACAAATGTCGGCTCAAGCATCTTCGAATATAACACCGTTTATATAGAATCAAAATTTTCACTGAAAGAAACTTATTTTATTCAGATGACGCTCTTCAGTTAAAATATTCAGCGTGAACTATGATTGAAACCCGCATATGAAGAGCATATGAATGAATTTCTCGATGCCTGGTCTAAGTATCATTAATTAACTATTTCAAATCAAAGCAGTCTCTGTATTTTCGATTACTGAAAATGCTTGAGCAATGCGTGAACGAAAATTAATCAATTTCGTTGTTCATTGATAGTGTTCGAAAATTGTTGACACTGTATGGGAGACCATGACACCTTTCATTTGAATCTAAGATTGTGAAAATCGGTCACGCCATTTCTGAAAAAAGTGAATGTTTTTTTTTCATATCACCCTGTAAATCCGGAACCAGAAGTCGGATCGGGATAAAACTCTGTATCGGACTATGGGACCTTGAGACCCTTGATTTGAATCTGAGTTTGTGAAAATCGGTTCAGCTATCTCTGAGAAAATCGAATGACATTATTTGTCACATTGTGGCGGAATTACAAAACCACCACGTTTTCCACGTTAAACACTCAGAACAATTGCAATAGTACATTTCATTCCATTTCATTTCGACACAATGTAGTTACATTGTAAACGTCTTCTTGGGAATACTTTGTACGGAAATCAGCCATACATCGTAGCACATACAGCTTTATGATTTGATGCATCGGCACTTTACAAATCATAAACTTTAAATATTTTATGAGTTGGACCGATACAGCCGAAATTATGCTCGGTACCAAAAACGGTCCTCCTATCTTAAACACTTGAACTGCTTACAGCGCACAAGCAAAGTAACGCAATGAATATAAACACTTTAAACCATTGCGCCGCTGGCGTGGATTTTCCGCCTCGCGCGAAGGAAAATAAATAACTTCAATTGTTTATTAAACACTAGCCTTCTCCATATAATCATTACCAAAACTTGTTCGATACATGTAATTGTCAAGTCTCAAGACTTCTCGTCAAACTTACACGTACACAGAGAAAATTTGTACATTTTATAAAAACCAAAATGCAGAAAATAAATCAGACATTCATTCAGTAACCAAGACGGGAACTGGACTTCTTCGTTAATGAAAGAAACCTGCCACATGGCAGACCGTGAAACTGTTCACCGCGCGTCAAGCTAAGTCCCAGTTAAGAAGGGACTTAGCTAAAAAATAGTGAACTTGGAAAAAACAATCAAGTGCAACAAATATGTGTGTTACTTTCCGAACTGAAAGAATATCGAAATAAATGACACCAAAACAGTGATTTAACCCCGAAACGGAAGAAACAATCAAGTGCAACAAATATATGTGTTTCGTTCCGAACTGAAAAAATATCGAAATAAATGACACCAAAACAGTGATTTAAAATCGAAACGGAAGAAACAATCAAGTGCAACAAATATTTTTAAAACCAAAGAAAACATAAAAGCCTTTGCCGAAGCAGAAAATCACACATTAAATTTAGAAATTAAAATTTTTCCTGAACAGCCTGAGAAAACAGAAATAGTTAAAATAGAAGTATCGCAGGGGCCGTACTTCGACAAAAAAGAAGCAACTCGAAAAAACAAGGCTTATTTTGCACGGAAAGGAATTTACCTGGATCCTGCACAATATAACCTCTGAAAAAAAAAATAAATTTTAAACAACCATATTATATGATGTAAATTCCACAGTTTTACTAACAACAAACAAACCATTGAATATGAATGGACGAAATTGAAGAAAGCCTGAATACATTAAAGGCAATCGAAAGTAATTTTAGGAAAGCTCCGAATAGAACCTATTCGAGCCAAATTTTACTATTGAAAAGAAGCGAAGCCAGCTTCGCTCAAAACGTAATTAAAGAAAAACTTGCCGACCTAGAAAACAATCTAGATTCAGACCTTTTCAATTTAATCAACCGAGAAGCAAAATTGCTCTCAGGAAAAATTTACAATATCATAGACACTAAACTCCCATACGCCAAACCGTCGTTATTGCCTAAATTTAAACGGGCGACAAAGAAATTAATTAAGCTAAATCGTGAAGCAAAAACCAAAATGACTAATCAGGAAAATACAATAAAAACAGTGACGGCTTTGATGCCGGAATTTGATGGAAATCCAACAAACCTCACCAGTGTCATTGATGCACTGGATATTATTAAGACAATAGTCACAAATGATAACAAACAATTAGTTATCAGCATCATATTATCAAAACTAAGAGGCAAAGCACGAAACGCATTTGCCGCCAAGCCCGAAAACGTCGAGTCCATAGTGGACAAATTAAAAACAATTGCACCCGCCTCCGTAGGAGCAGTGCAATCTAAACTAAAATTATGCAAACAAAAGTCTGACATAATTACCTTTACAAATGAAATCGAAACTCTCGCTACACAGCTTGAAGCTGCGTACGTAGCGAAAAAAATTCATGCCGAGGTAGCAAAAGAAATGGCTACCCAAGAAGCAATTAAACACATGGCGGAAGGTCTAAAAAATGAAAAAACATCAATTATTCTTCGAGCAGGAACATTCACGGACCTAGCTTCAGCGATAAATAAAGTGCTAGAAATAAACCCGGCCTGCGAAGAAAAGATACTACTTGCAAAAATGCAAACGAATAAAACGAATATACAGCAAAAAAGTAACAGTGAAGGTCGTCAGTTTAAACAACAACCGATACCATTCTTCAATATGCCTTTTCAGCCACGGTTCCAAGCACAGCGTGGTTGGAATAATCAAAACAACCAACAAATGCCTAACCAAGCAAATCAAAGTCAAGGGCGCCAAATGAGACCAAATTTTAACCAATGGCATAACCTGCCTCAACAAATGTTCAGTTACGGACAGTTTCCTTATACTCCGTATCAGCAGTTTTATCAACAAAACCCATATCAATACCAAAATAACTGGAGAAATAATTCCAACACCAATCACAGCAACGCACATCCAAACAGAAATGTGATGGTTGCGGAAAACACATCGGAGCTGACGTCTGGTCCCCAAGACGTCGGCCAGCAACGAAGTGCAAATGGGACAACCAAGACAAATCAGAACATGAGAATGGATGTGAACCAGAATGTGGGTCACATTCAAGCTCGGTTAACGAATCAAGCAAGTCAGCAATGAAAATATTCAATTGCGAGATAAGTTATACAAATTTTGTAATTTTAAAATTAGATGTCTGTAACAAATCGGTCACACTAATCGTAGACACAGGTGCAGACATCTCTATATTAAAAGAAAGCGCACTAAAGCCAAATATACTTATTCACATGAATGAGAACTGTATTATAAATGGTGTTACCGAAGGTAAAATGGAAACCGAAGGTAGCACATATGCTAATATTAAACTAAATAATAATTTAATACCACATAAATTCCAAATAGTTAACGATAAGCTACCTATCTTTACAGACGGAATTCTCGGTAGAGACTTTCTAATAAACTACGAATGCAACATATGCCTGAAAACATGGCTAATTACTTTCGAAATAAATAATGAAATCTTCGAAATACCCATTAAAAAAATTATTGCGGATAAATTTCCATTACCAAGAATCGATGAGATACTTGATAATTTAGGTCGAGCAAAGTATTTTACGACACTCGACCTGATGTCAGGATTTCATCAGATCGAATTAGAAGAAAACTCAAAAAAATACACAGCATTCTCGAGTTCAACAGGCCACTATGAATTTAATAGATTACCTTTCGGACTAAACATTTCACCCAATAGCTTCCAACGTATGATGACAATCGCTCTGAGTGGTTTACCACCAGAGTGTGCGTTCTTGTACATTGATGACATCATCGTGGTGGGTTGTTCAATCAACCACCATTTGAAAAATCTAGAGATGGTTTTCCAACAACTCAGGAAATATAATTTAAAACTAAATCCAGCAAAATGTAATTTCTTCGGAAATGACGTCACATACTTGGGTCATCACATTTCGGAAAAAGGAATTTTGCCAGATCCATCAAAATTCTCAACAATAAAAAACTACCCCATCCCAACAAATGCAGATGAAGTTAGGCGATTTGTAGCCTTTTGTAACTACTATCGTCGTTTTATCGAAAATTTTGCCAAAATAGCACACCCATTAAACAAATTACTTAGAAAGAATACAAAATTTGACTGGTCGCTCGAATGCGAACAATCCTTCCAAACACTTAAAAATCTACTTTTAACGCCAACAATTTTACAATTCCCTGACTTCAACAAGAAATTTATCGTAATCACAGATGCTTCCAAAATGGCTTGCGGTGCAGTTCTTGCTCAGACACACGACAATATTGATTTGCCAATAGCGTACGCAAGTAGATCGTTCACCAGAGGCGAATCAAATAAGTCGACAATTGAACAAGAGCTGACAGCAATCCATTGGGCCATCACGCATTTTAGACCATATCTATACGGAAGAAAATTTCTTGTCAAAACAGACCACAGACCATTGGTTTATCTGTTTTCGATGAAAAATCCTTCTTCAAAATTAACAAGAATGCGTTTAGACCTCGAAGAATTCGACTTCGAAGTAGAATACGTACAAGGTAAATTAAATGTAGGAGCGGACGCGCTCTCTAGGATTAAAATTAAAACAGACATGTTAAGTAATATGTCTATTTTAAAGGTTCAAACTAGAGCCGACAAAAGGAAACAAAATGACGAAAATATTATTCAGAAAGAGAAAAACTCTAATGATTCGTTAGATACTGAGCCTGATCAACTCAAAGTATTTGAATCAATCAATATAAATGAAATACACAACATGCAAAAATTAAGCATTGAAAAATCGTCGACAAATAATATAAATGGCCTAAAAATTAAAATTCAAAATAAAAATTACAAAAAGGACTTGACTCAAGCGTCATTTACCCGATGTATAATAACAAATATGAATGAATCTCTCGAGAGAATTTTAAATATTATCGAAGAAAAAGCTAATAAATACAATTCGAATACAATTTTCTTTCGAATACAATTTTCAATTTTATTAGTATTAATAATTTTAAGTCAGCATGTAATAAACATCTGAAATCACTCCAAATCATACTCTATCAACCGCAACGCGAGATAGATGATAAAAACCTAATTAACAGAATTATCCAAGAAAACCACGACTCTGCAATTGGCGGACACATCGGAATTAACAGACTCTATCGGAAACTAAAGTGTCATTATATATGGCCAGATATGAAAAAAATCCATTGCAAATTATATACATAATTGTATAAAATGCAAAGAAAATAAACACACCTTTAGAACAACAGAAAACTTTATTCAAACACCAACACCACAAAAAGCCTTTTCTACAACAGCTATGGACACAATAGGACCATTTACAAAATCAAATTCAGGAAATAGATACGCGCTAACAATTCAATGCGACTTATCTAAATATATCATCGTGCAACCAATTCCAGACAAGCAAGCAGAAACAATAGCAAAAGCTTTTGTCGAACACTGCATTCTAATATACGGAACCCCGTCTATTATACGAACAGATCAAGGAACCGAATATAAAAATGAAGTCTTCCACAAAATTAGCGAATTACTCAAGTTCACTCAAAAATTTTCAACACCGTATCACCCTCAAACTATTGGAAGTCTAGAGAGAAACCATCGATGTCTGAATGAGTACGTAAGACAGTTCGTCAACGAATCACATACTGATTGGGATGACTGGCTGCCTTACTACGCATTTTGCTACAATACGACTCCTCACACCGATTTCCCATACACACCTTTTGAACTGATCTTTGGTAAAACAGCATCAGTACCAAACGAATTGAAAAATCCAGAATTCATAGAACCGACATATAATTATGACGAATACTACTCGGAATTGAAATACAAATTTAAAACTGCAGCCTTGAAAGCAAACCAACTCATAGACAAAATCAAAACTAAACGAAACTCAAATCAAGAAAATAAATCGAAACCCTCTTCCATTCAGATAAACGATAAGGTAATGTTAGAAAATCACAATAGAACAAAATTAGACAAAATTTACAAAGGCCCTTACATAGTAAAAAATATAGACCACCCAAATGCAATAGTAGAAAACCTAGAAACAAAGCAAACTCATACAGTCCACAAAAATCAAATTGTTAAATTGTAATCATATACAATAATATTACCACATGTTATACAAAAATAAATTACAAATCTATGGAAAACACGAAATTTTACTCAAGAACAAATTTTTAAAACTATTATATTTTATATCATGTTATATACCATATAATTATACACATACGATTATACAACTATACAATTATTAATTCCAAAACATTATTTTATTACTATATCCCTGTTACATTGAAAACTACCTTATTGTCATTTCTTTACATACCATTATATCACACAAATTACACTATTGACATTATACAATAACATAATAATATCAAAATTCAGGAATTATAACACAGAAGCAAAATTAAAACATTGTAAAACACATTACACTTCACACAATATTGTAAGAGATTTCTTGAGACCAGACCTTAATTTTTATCAACCGAAAATGACTCCGTAAACTTCATCATTTTTTTTTACGGGGAAGGTGTGGCGGAATTACAAAACCACCACGTTTTCCACGTTAAACACTCAGAACAATTGCAATAGTACATTTCATTCCATTCCATTTCGACACAATGTAGTTACATTGTAAACGTCTTCTTGGGAATACTTTGTACGGAAATCAGCCATACATCGTAGCACATACAGCTTTATGATTTGATGCATCGGCACTTTACAAATCATAAACTTTAAATATTTTATGAGTTGGACCGATACAGCCGAAATTATGCTCGGTACCAAAAACGGTCCTCCTATCTTAAACACTTGAACTGCTTACAGCGCACAAGCAAAGTAACGCAATGAATATAAACACTTTAAACCATTGCGCCGCTGGCGTGGATTTTCCGCCTCGCGCGAAGGAAAATAAATAACTTCAATTGTTTATTAAACACTAGCCTTCTCCATATAATCATTACCAAAACTTGTTCGATACATGTAATTGTCAAGTCTCAAGACTTCTCGTCAAACTTACACGTACACAGAGAAAATTTGTACATTTTATAAAAACCAAAATGCAGAAAATAAATCAGACATTCATTCAGTAACCAAGACGGGAACTGGACTTCTTCGTTAATGAAAGAAACCTGCCACAACATACACACATACATACACACATACACCTACACATATACACACAGAGACATTTGATTAGTTCGTCGAGATGAATCTAATGGTATATGACATTCGGCTCTCCGAGCCTCGGTTCAAACATCGGTTTCAACAGTGATTGTATAGCCATTAAAGAAAGGCAAAACCACGAGTTTTATATCTTCGGAACCAGAAGTGACAGCTATTTGATCTTGCAACTTGATCAATGGTAGTTACCAATAGAAGCTTTTAAACGAGGTTACATTTGTTGAAATAGGATCAGCCACCTCCTTGTATGGGTCTCCGAGGTCCCATTCGAAAGTCGGGTTTTCCACTAATTTTATTATTTTTCTATAGAGCAAGGGAAAACCTTAAAATTATTTTAAATTAGACTCAAAACTGCTTCGATTCGTAGGTAATGCTAGTTCGCTTTTCTTTTTCTATTCAACGCAGTGGTATGATAAAAATACAACGTAATAACTATACACTTTTGGACGGGAATTTTGTATGAAACTTATTTCGTAGCGTTGATACAATAGGAGAATTCGGCACTCTACACTTCTAGCAAATCTGACCATAATTTTATCAAAGTAAACCACTTCGACGTTGACCCTGAGACAGCATTTTTTCTCAACTGCCATAAGCATGAGTTACTGAAACGTCTCCTGAAGGTGTGCAAACAGGTTCTCTCAGAGCCAAACGTGACAGAGAGAGTCAATAAATCTCCGAGCTGACTTGAGCAATTCCTTCTCTTGTTGACTCTGTGCAGTAACTCATGTGCATGGAAAAACACTAACAAAGCGAACGATATTTATGAGATGAGTGTGAATACCCCCATTTTCGGTGCCCAAGGTAAAGTGCTCGAGTTCAGAGCGGAATGGCGATATGAAAAGATTGTTGGGCTATCATTGACCAGCAAGCGCAAGTAGCTTAGGGTAAATTTGTGCATATTGTGCATTGGACAAAATCACTCATTATTTTATATTCGATACCTAAAATCTTAAAATCAAAAAAAAATTGAATGCGGATGCGATGTCAGAACTGATTCAACATCTTTAATCGAAACGGAAAACCTAAAGACGATGAAATAGCAGCAAGTGCGATTAAAGGCAAGCTAGTGATATTTTGTTGTCGTTTATACTCGACCTAAGTAAATAGACGAGTAGATTAAAACTCTGAACTAAAGGATTCTATACAGTCATGGACGCTAATAAAGTGTTTCCTTTGGGATGGCTATATACAAATCTACTGGCAAAGATTAATCATCGACGCTTTCAATTACTATCATCTGGCTAACGTGCTTTTCTTTTTGTTCCAGGTAATTAATATCGGATGAATTTGACAACAACACTCAGAATCGACAAATGCTCACCAAGGTAACAAAATGTCAAATCTCACATGTTCAAGCTTCTGCTACAAGACATCCCTATTTCTGTTACCATAATTCTTATTGTGTCTAAAATCTATTACTCACTGGGAAAAACTGCCGAAGAAATTGATTATGAGTGTACAAATTACGGTAGATTCATTGTGTGTTGATAATTACGACGCAAAAAACGTCAGACAATTGCAATCTCGTTAAGACTGATTCGTAGCAATATGCTGCTCATTTCCCAGTTAAATGATGCTGCAAACACCAACATTCTCCATGGGTTTCTGAGATTTTTAGTGGCTTACCAGTTTTCACTAACCTGTTTTCGTTTGCTCGGACCAACCGATTTGGAAGGATTCTTAAGCTGCGTCGAATCGTGCCGTTGCCATTGTCCTGCACACTAAAATCGATCGGGAACTCTACCACCGAAACAGAAGGTCAAGTTCAGCATCGAAATGTAGCACCAACGTAGGATGCTTTTTCCCATCCCGACGGAATTGCACCACACAACACAACAGAAAATGTCCCAGCATGAAGCGTATGTTTTTTTTATTCCTACTCTCCTGGCTGTCTGTTTAATTAGACTCTATCGAAAACCGAGCATTTTCTGTTCCAGCATCTCAATTGTCACAGCCTTTTTTTTTTTCTGATGTTCGGTTTCAGCAGAACCAACAGCAATAAATAAACCAACCAACAGAGAGAGACCTGGCATGACGAGCTGACATAACAAAACATCGTACCTTCCCATTAGTCTGACTGTTGTTGCTAGCGTTGTCAGAACGAAAATCGAGGAGAAAAAGTATTCCGGCATTCGGTGTGGGGAGCGACGACGATGCACGGTGGGCTAGCATTTTCAGATGCTGGGAAAATTTGAAGCCAAAGTGATGTTTCGAAAAGATTCGAATTGTTCTAATCGATGCGTTTGGATAAATTATGAGCACAGTCTGGTTCACTGTGGCATCTTCACTGAAATGGTTACTTCAGTGCGAACCAGGACATCTGAAATAACCCAAGCGAAGGTTAACAATATCCAGTTATTGCTTTTTAAATTGATGTCGGTAGACTGTCGAATCTTGTTTCTGTCATAGGCCGTTACTCTGCACTTGCTCCGGATCTGTGCTTTGGACTATTTGTGGAGTCCTTCCGGTTTGTATGGTACTGAGAACCTCCGGATGCCCCGAATCTGTGGCAAAACAGTGTTGATTTAAACTGTTTGTTAGAAATAAATTATATTAATTAAAACCGGAATAAAAAAATATCCTCAATTTGCACATGAAACTTTCGCCTCCAGTTATGCACGTTGCCTAACCAACTGGTTATTACGGTTAGTTCTACCATTTTTGCTGCTCATTCGGTCTGAAGTTTTTTTTTACCTTGTAATTCCTTCGTCTGGCTGTGTTAGATTATTCTGGCAGTTACCTGGAAAGTTGTTTACAATCCGCACCACTATTCTCCCCGGACCGGACCGGGACAGTTCCCGGGAGCTTACGACTAGTCCAGGTGGTGGGTCAATTTTCGAATAAGTCATGAGAGAGCAATCGAGTTGGTAAACTGATAAAAACAACACTGATCGAGAGTGCGCTGCTGGACGAAGTACGAGTGTTCTGGTACCGCACCGCCAGGGAACAACTTCACAGCAGTCAGAAGTTCCGTAATGAGTTTAAAGTAGTTTCGAGAGACATCAGGTAAAGTGTTACTTCACTTTGTCCGTTTCTGTTACAGAGCTTGATTTACATACCAATTCGCTGTTTTTCGACGTCGAACTGCAGTACTCTAGTTGCAGGATTAGTGTCCATTCGAAGTGGGCAGTAAAGATGCTAACCTGGACCGGGACGTGTTGATGTTAGGTAAATGTAGTACTATTCTTTTTTTTCGAGTTGTATAATGTCTATAGACTGACACTAAATTTAGAAGGTCTTACTTTGAAATTGCAACAGAAAAACGATCTACTAGAAGGCAGTCACCGATACATAACTCATATTAGTCATATCCTTACATATATTACAGTATGATTCTTTAAAACACTGTTCTTATATTCTCGAATAAAAACAAGAAAGTTTGTGTTGGTATCAAGTTTTTTTTTGTGTCATAACTTCGAATGCTGGCTGGAGAATCTCAATACTTCTCTCTCAGAATTTCCGGAACCAGAAATTGAGTTTGAATAAAATCAAAGTGAAAGCTCTCGAATCGAAATACCTTTCAATTCAATCTAAGATTATCTAGTATCTGTTGACGGCCAGAACGTCGTCACTTAGTTTCCGTTTCTTTCGGCACGTCAGTAAAGACATAGCACTTCGGTGTGATAAGCGTATATGTAAATAGCATTAACTTTACGTCTGCTCAGCGGTTTATGTTGAACCGTTGGGTGGCGTTAGCAGTTCAACATAAACTGCTGACGCACTAATGAGCTGAAAGCGAAACCTAAAAAATGAATCTAAGATTGTTAAGTTTAGTTATGTCAGAAAAAAGTGAATAACTTTTTTGACACACACAGAGACAAACATTGCTCAACTCGATGATCTGAGCCGATTGGTTTTTGACATTCCGGGCCGATTCTGGTTCACGAATTGAATTTTCAAGTGATTACATAAGCTTTTCCTGCAAAAAAAAAAAGATTCACGCGATTTATCAGCTCAATGTGAAAAGGAGTGTTAAGAATAGTTCAAAGATTTTCTTAGGGGTGGCAGTACGCAAAAGAATGATCCGCGCTGTTGACGTTGTGTGTGACGTCTCCATAAAAATTGCACCCAACTGAGCGAAGACGGACGCCTGACGGAATTGATAAATAGAGTTTAAGCAATGATTAATAGTTTGCTGGTATCTACACGCTGTTGAAGGACGTGATTTTATTTTCTCTCATAGAAGATCATCGTTGCATCAGTGCGTTTATTTTCATTTTATTGAAGCAATTTTATTTGGGCGCAGAAAATAATCTATTTTGGAACACTGAAGACTGTAGATAGCGAATATACACTGAGGGATTCCGATCAGCAGATTATAACAAATATCTATCAAAACTCTGTATTAGTTATTCATAAGAAATTTCCATTACTAACCAGATCAGACTGGCGGATCAGCGAGAAGATTTTCTTTTGTAAACCAGTTATTACTCACTTAGAAAAATGTTAAATTTGTTGCTAATCTTTAGATAAAGATAAATGAAATTGATTGATGGCTAATGTCTGGAACGTAACCGGAATAAAGAAACTCAAGAAAGAAACATGCGATTTTTGACTCGCTCGATTAAAATGAGGCGTACTCTGTTTTTTCAGTTCTGCTTCAACCTGGACCTCAACTTTGGACTATAAATCATATTATTAGTTTTCTCGATGACCGAACGTTGTCGTGACGAAACATTATTTACCGCGGTTACGTATTGTACAGAGTATTTCACGTCCATAAAAGAAAAAATTACTAAACTATTTAGGCATTAGTAATAATGCATATAATGTAGTGAGAAAAGGTTTTCTCTTTCACCTATACAACTGCCCTCGGTGTCTCAAGGCTGGGGCAGTATGGCTTGAGCATAAAAAAATAAAAACAGAGTTCTTCGATTATGTTGCTGGAATGGTTGAATTTAAATCCATCGCCGCAAATCGCTGGTCAGATCATACACATAGTCGGTAACGGGTCAGGGTCATTTTACCGTCGAAAGTCGTTTCTCCGAAAGGTCATTTCGCCCATTTCTCTGAAAGGATCATTTCATCGAATATCATTTCATCGAAAGCTATTTCGCCGAATTCTTCAATTGTCTTAATATGATCGTTAGAACGGAATTCCCAAAAAAATCTTGTTGACTTTATTAACTACTAAGCATCAAAACATTTGCTTTGGTGTATCTACCAGGTAAAAGATTGCGGTATTTTTTCATTAACTGATCACTAAATCGTTTTCAACATTCGCCGCATCGTTTTTGTTCATCAGCGTAGGTTTAAATGAAAGGTCTTATAACCCCATATAATCCTACCAAATGTGATCCGGATACGACTTCCGGTTCCGGAATTTCAAACTGATAGGTATAAAAATTTTATTTTTAGAGGCGTGTTTTTATACAGTTTCCGGAAGTATAAAAAAGTGATCGTGTACTCCAAACCGGAAATCATTTCAATTTCTTAAAAGCGGATGAACCGATTTTCACAAACTCAAATTCAAATGGAAGGTCTTGTATGCACATTCCAAATTCCTGAATTTTATTTTGATCCGACATCCAGTTCCGGAAATATGGGGTAAAATGAGCAAAAAAAATAATAAAAATTAGTGCACCAACTTTTCTCAGAGATTGCTGAACTGATTTTTACAAGCTTAAATTCAAACGAAAGGTCTTGTGATCCCATACAAGATTCCTGAATTTTGTTAGGATTGGATTTCCGGCTCCGGAACTATAGGGTAAAGTGTGCAAAGAATGGAAATAAGCGTTCTAATTTTTTTCAAAGGTGACGTGACCGATTTGTATAAACTAATGTTCAAATAAATGGTCTTATGATTCTATACAAAACTTCTGAATCTGACTTCCGGTTTCGGAATTATAAGGTAAAGTGTGTTAAAATTTTTCTACCATCACCTAAAGGGGCGAAACAAATGACTTAAAAATAATTCAAAATCGACATCAAAACTTCTTAAATCGGTCGTCATTATCAGTAGACGGCCAAACAAAGCGATTCCGGTTATTCCTTCAAGAACCGAAGAAAATTATTCTGAAGATTACCACAGTATTATATATGATAGTATGATTGATATGAGAAAGGCATCATTACACCACTAGGTGGATTAAAACAGGTTTTTTTTAAATAGATAATAGATAGATATCTTCGTCTATCTCACACTTCATGGTCGTTCCATCGTAGGGCTACGGTGCGCATATAATTTGCTAGACCATTTTTTTCGCGTATTCAATCGCCAATTTTTTCGAATTCCGAGTTACAACTACTTTAAATCGTGCAATAGTTTGACCCCTGGGTTGGGACTTCATAATCTTTCACTCGTTTCGTGTATCAGCTGGCATCTGGAAACTGTGAGTGGGAGGGCCGTTGCCGTGACGTTATTTTCCTCTTTTCATGTCCTCACCAGGTAACTGCGGGGTTTCTGATAATTATCCTTTTGACACCTGATTCCCGTGGAATATCTTCTTAATCGACAACCACGGTGGTGAAATTTTATCGTCTTGTTGGTTTATGGGTTTTGTTTAATCAGGTGGACCAAGCATACTTCAGAAGAACATTATAGGTACCTTACAGCAATTTTATGTCAGAATGTTCTTGTACTATAATAAACGATGAATCATAGAGCTTCCGGATCTAGCTTTTTATAACGCAATGCGAAGGAAGCCGAACATTTTCGGACTAAAAATGAGTCCAAGTTCCTACAGATGTATTTGAATTAGCAGGCCATTTGTAGTTGTGGTCGAAAATCTAACAATTCTACCGTCAATAAGTATGTGAACGAAAAGGAATATCTGCAAAATCGGCTGCAAACATTTATCAAATGCTACGACTCTCCAGTTCTGGTTTGGCCTCTTGTCACCAGTGATGGCATTTCACCAGAGTGATACACGCCGGTGTAAGATTCTTGTCTACACAGGGGATGCAAGAAGCGAAACATCACACAAAAAGGAAAGCGCACTTTTTCTCAGTGTCGAATGGACAGAATTTGAGTGTGTGCTTGTGGTTAAAGCAGCTGGCGCGAGTTAAACACATTCTTTTCGCGCTCTCGCCTGAACCACTGGTGCGAGCTAGTGAGCGAACACTTTTGTGATTAAATTTTCAATTTTATAGAAGGTAACGATGGCCTTGCAATGATAATCTTTTTCGCAGCAAGGAAAAACTAAATTTTAATAATAAATTGCGCTTTTGCTGAATATGCGTGCCCCACGCTTCTCTTATGCGAACCGTACACCAGAGTCCTCACCGGCGTGCACACTTCGGAGAAAATATTTTCATCCACCTCAGAGAATTTCAGAGCTCTGATCTAGCAATTTAGTGTGATCCAGTGCTAGAGTTGAAAAAAAATACACTCGCTCTCATGAGGCGTGCGCACAACATATAACATATAACATATAACATATAACATATAACATATAACATATAACATATAACATATAACATATAACATATAACATATAACATATAACATATAACATATAACATATAACATATAACATATAACATATAACATATAACATATAACATATAACATATAACATATAACATATAACATATAACATATAACATATAACATATAACATATAACATATAACATATAACATATAACATATAACATATAACATATAACATATAACATATAACATATAACATATAACATATAACATATAACATATAACATATAACATATAACATATAACATATAACATATAACATATAACATATAACATATAACATATAACATATAACATATAACATATAACATATAACATATAACATATAACATATAACATATAACATATAACATATAACATATAACATATAACATATAACATATAACATATAACATATAACATATAACATATAACATATAACATGTAACATATAACATATAACATATAACATATAACATATAACATATAACATATAACATATAACATATAACATATAACATATAACATATAACATATAACATATAACATATAACATATAACATATAACATATAACATATAACATATAACATATAACATATAACATATAACATATAACATATAACATATAACATATAACATATAACATATAACATATAACATATAACATATAACATATAACATATAACATATAACATATAACATATAACATATAATATATAACATATAACATATAACATATAACATATAACATATAACATATAACATATAACATATAACATATAACATATAACATATAACATATAACATATAACATATAACATATAACATATAACATATAACATATAACATATAACATATAACATATAACATATAACATATAACATATAACATATAACAATGATGATGATTTCAAAAGATCGTCACCGCGGTCGAATCTGGGAATACCGTAATGGCGGATATACAAATTCAACTGTTTATAAATTAGTATTGTAAAATATTTTGTAAATATACATCTATTTCTATGCACATGCCCCGGGCTAGTGATTCAATGCATAGGGCGCTGATCTTGCAAGCCAGTTGTCGTATGTTAGAGTCCCGGCCTGGAAGAATTTTTAGTGTCATTAGAATCGTAGTACTAGCCATGCAATGAATTCTGTATGCTAAGAATCGGCTGCGAATTCTGTTGAAACAGATAGGCCAAATTCCACAACAGAAATGTAATGCCAGGGCTTTGCTTTGCGTTCCATGCACATATCTGGAGCTAAAAATTGAATATAAAGTTACTGCACAGATTTGTCTTTTTTTTCAGAATACATCGAAAGCAAAACTAAGAGTTTATTTAAATATACGGCCTTTTTTATTGAAAAATCAGTGCATTCCAATTTGGTTTCACATCAGTGATGGTTTTCAATAAAAGTACTATTGATTTCTGAGCTCATATAACTCTGTTACATCCACATCACCGTCTACGAACACGAGGTAACGTTTTACGTAACTATTTTTGCGAAACCAAACTCCAAATAACGTTAACATTTTTACGAACCTGCATTGTAAAAAAAAATTTGCATACTATAAAATCGATTCCTGGCTTATATATACTCCATGGAAACTACTACTATATGGGAATTTTTAAAACGGGTTTAAAGAGTAGATTCCGTAAAATGATGTTCGAGGTATATTGGAAACCCAAGATGGTGACTTCTGGTTTTTCGGAATGGATATGATGAATAGATATCAGAAAACGATGTTTGAGATTCTTCCAAATCCAACATGGCGACTTTCGATTTATCGAAATTTCTTGAAAACCCTCACAATATGGGTATTTTCGGAAAGGGTTTAATGAACAGATGCCGAAAAACGATGTTTGATGTCATTTCGAATTCCAAGATTAGGTATATCGATATTCTTTGAAAACCGCTAATAATTAGGATATTTTCAGCATAGATTGGATATGTTTATTGATATGCTTGAGCTCGTTTCGAAATTCAATATATTGACTTCCGGTATATCGATACATGTTTAAACTCTCACTCATATTGTGAGGGTTTTGAAGGAATATCAATAAACCGGAAGTCGCAGTCTGAGATTTTGAAACGACTCCAAACGTCATTTTTCTTGCACTTACTTTTTACATCCGTTTGGAAAATAGCCATATGATTGGGAGTTTTTTTACGAATCAAATTTTAAATAACTTAAACTTTTTTACGGACTTCCTCGATTTACGAACCCCCGTTCAATTCGCAAATGGAGGTTTCGGGGTATTCTGAAATATGCTACTACTATTTTGATGTCTGATACTTTATGTGGACAGCCAGTAGATTCACTTTTGTTTGCGTATAGTAAATGTTTGAAGAGTGTTACCTATTAAAATATGAACTAATTATAATAAAATTTTAATACTATAATACAGCACTTCCAAGATTATAAATTTTAATCATTACCGTAAATTGATTCCATTTAAACAGAAACACCATTAATGCGCGAGCAGATAAATTACTCTGCACCCATCACTAAGTTCACACCGCCGTTTTGCAGGATCATAAACAATTTCATACAACCCTGAACGTGGTGTCACTTACGACAGAGATCCGTCCCGTTTACGTTCCTACTCAGCCGAACCAGTCATCCTCTATTAGCGCGTCTCGTTTCGGCCTACGACTCGAATGACATAACTTGCCCCAGGAATTGTTTAACCCTGGTATTCGACTAATTAAAGTTTCTCTTTCATCCAATAATACGATCATTAACTCAATTTAAATTGAATGCAATTAATCCTCCCGTCCCGGGGCTGTTCTGTTGGTTCACCCGGGCTCAGTCCAAACGTAAATATCACAGTTCCCGTCCGTTCTCGCGATTGACGGCTGGCCTTTTTTTTGCGCGCGCCCGCGATAACCATTTCGAGTTCGAGTAGCAACGACACAAAAAAAAACAACAGAGAACTGCGATGAAAGAAATTCCTTCTTTTAACCCAGTTTTAATTACCAATTATCAGCACCATACTGTAATTTGTTCTTACCCTGCGGCGGATGGCACCCTTCAGGAATCAAGCATACAACATCACTTAGCTGTACTTTTTTTTAAATTTTATTTTGAACCAAACCAGCCCGGTAATGACGTTTTTCCCGCCCACATTCATCAGTCCGTTGCCGTCGGTCGGTCGGCTACGATGAGTGGAACGCGCTTCGGATCACTTCTTTTGCTGTAAATTATTCATTTTAGTCTAATTTGGGCCATTAGAAGCCAAATGATTCCTAGTTTCGCTTCGTTCTTGAACCGTTTGTCGTTGGTTCCTCCAGTCTGACCCCGAGCTGGAAACGAAGGGTGGCTAAGCGGAAAGAATTTGGCGGAAAGTTTAGAAACAACTTGGAAAAGTAGCAGATTGACAATGTTACACAATCCGGTATTAATATCAAAATTAGCATAGCCGTTGAAATTAAATCTCCTCCAGCTGCTATCCCCAACTTGAACCCCCCCCCCCCCCCCCCCCACACGCGGTGGAGGGCAAATACTGGCGCGCAGTCGATCCCGACCGGGTGTTTATTTTATGAATGGGATGGTTTCATGCCGGTATATAGACGTGTCTGCTTTCGGGGAAGAATGAGTCGTACTACCTACACTCAATACTTTCGCTTCATCATTGCCGGTCGGTCACAGCACACAGCGCTACCGGTGGAACTTATGAGTAACGTAAACGATCCGGTTTTGCTGTATTCCACCACGGGTGCTACTGTTTGCTGCCATTGAACATAGTCTCCTGGCCGGGTTTGACGGCGGCGGCGGCGGCGGCGGCGGCGCCAACTTCGCAGTGCAGTTAGGCGGATGTTGTGCGATAAGGTGAAAGACGTTCTGACAGACTTACCGAACCAACAGGAGGTCAAGTTGCGAGCAGTCCAGTTTGTTACGGTACTGATTGGGGCCAGACACGCGATGTTGGTGTGTATTACGAACGGCATCCGCTCTACGGTGCACTTTGTGGTTTTGCTCCCGGGAAGTGATTCATATTTTGATATTTCCTACAGACAGTGTTTGTTTTTCGAACAACAGTTGTTTGTGCTGGACCATTTCGCCTTCCTGTTAGTTGACTGTTCTATTTTGATTTATTTTTTTTTTTTGCTCGCAAACTGATTAATAAATACGAGTTCCAACTAGAATTGTGATAAAACCGTTATGTTAATATTCGGAAGCTATCTCAATCATCATCTGTTTTTTCTGTTTTTTTTCGTTGATAGAGGCTCAGGTTAGGCGGAAGGGCTCATTTCCAAAAAAATATAATCACTCATAGAAAAAATGAAACTTACGCTTGACGTAAATTTCTTCAGTTCAGTTCAATTCGTGACTGGAGAAGATCAGCAATGAAAACTGCCTTTAACACATTTCTGCGAACGGACAGCAGATCGAGATCTATGAGCTTGCAGCGATAAATTTATGTTGAATATTTTCTATGCGTTGAATGTCGTTTCGATAGTAGGGTGCCCGAACAACAGCTTCATATTCTAGTGTAGAACGTACCAAAGCACAATATAATGCTTTCAGGCAAAATATGTTTTTGAAGTCTTTCGTCACAAGAAAGACGAACCCTAACAGTGTCGTGGCTTTATTGATACTATATTCAATGTGCTGTTTGTAATCCATTTTCGAATTCAAGATAACTCTCTAGTATTTGATACACGATTCTAGTCTAAGAACAGTTTGTAAGATCGTGTAGTCTAGTTCAATCATAGAATGTTTGCGAGTGAATGAAATAACAGAACATTTTGAAGCATTAACGGTCATTCGGTTTACTCTACACCACTTCGACGGTTTTGATAAGGTGAAGGAGTTTCAAATCATCAGCATACGATAACTTCATGCATTTTAGCAAAATGTTTAAATCGTTTAGCTAGAGTAGGAATATGAACGGTCCAAAATGACTGCCTTGAGGAACTCCGGAACTGACAGTAAATGGAGACGTAGTGCAATCTCCTATTTTCACTGACATGTCGCGATCAGTTAAATATGAGCACAGCCAATTAAGAAAAGGTCCATTGAATCCAACTCTACTCAATTTCGAAATTGTGATCCGGTGATTGATCTTGTCGAAAGTAGCAGAAAAATCAGTATATATAGCATCTACTTGCAGCCGCACTTGTAGGGATTTAATGATAAGTGAAGTGTAATATACGAGATTTGATAACTCGGTTTTACTGCCTTTCTTAAAGACGAGAAAAATGTATGATTTTTTCCATATGGCCGACTTATCTTTACATGCTTTGAATTGTAAATTTAAGTGGATTACGACACTCCTTTCATATGCATCTATAAAGACGTAAAATTACATGATTTGTTGGCTAAACGGTCGAAACTGACATAACCGCCCAATTTGTACAAAAAAAAAATCTTTTTTCCTAAAAACTTGCTATTTTGCCATTTAAATAACCAGCAAGGAATTAAACATTTGTAAGTAACCCAAGTGGAAAGGAAAGAAAAAACTGGCTGATTCCAAACGAATCATATTATTCGCCTATTTTATTGCTCGCTATCAACTATCTTACAAATTTTAGCCGAACTCCAATATTCTTCGGATTCTTGAGGATACTTCAAAAAACTTTTCACTGAATTTTTAATAAAAACAAGAAATCAGTTCCGTTGTGTGAGTTTTTGAACCCTGTTATTTCGGTACTACAAGTCGGATCGAAAAGAGAAGTTGTATAATTACTTTCAGTGTGGCTGTCTTTGAAAAATCTTATTGCGTTCCAAATAAATTTTTTGGGTTTCTTTTCTGCATCAAAAACCGAATACCGTTAAAACTGAAATAAGTATATTTGGTTATCGACTATCAAAATCTGCAAACTCGATAAAATCGATTAATTTATGTGAAACGGAAAGTTTCCCGCTAATCATCCTGTACCTCCTGAACCGGAAGTCGGATCTGATTGAAAAACAAGAAGCTTTATGGGATTTTTAACCTTTCATATGAATATGAAGAAAATCGGCTCAGCCATCCACACGAGTAATGAGTGTCATTTTTTTTTTTTTTGCAAGTTTGTTGATGGGACTTTCATTTGTATCTAATTGGTTAAGCAGTCTGAGAAAATTGAGAAGTTTGATGCAGGTGAAATTCAATCGTTGGTTAAAGGACCAAGAGATCCTTCATTTGAATCTAAGTTTGTGAAAATTCGTCCAGTCAACTTCGAGAAAAGTGACTTTATGTTGCATGCACACACACACACATACAAACTGACATTTGGTAATCTTAAAAAACTGATTCCAATGGTATATGACGTTCGATTCGAAAGTTGATTTTCTTAGTGATTGCATAACTTTTATATATAAGAAGGCAAAAGGTTTGATCTGACTGTACAAAACGTCATGAAAAACGGATGCTGTATACAGTCTTTCAAGTGCTGTACACAGTTTTTAAAGTGCGTATTAAGAATCGTATTTCACTTTACTTCCAAACATCGCTTTATCATGAGCGCTCAAATTTCTTTTTATTGGGAGCTTGAGCTTGTGCTTGAACGACTACTCCGTTACTGATCGGGATTAGCTGAAATTGTACAGGGAGTTCCTAGATGATCCGACCTGGGACTGGTAAATCATCCTTCAATGTACATCTTCTGGTAATCGCAGAATTCATTGATCAGATCCGGCGCCGGCCAGGCCCGAACTTAGATTTTCTAAGGAATGGGAAGGGATATTAGTCCAACACTTGTTGTTACTAGAGGCCATATATACTGCGCACTCCACAAGTGTCACGGGAGAAGGATATTTGTTAGTAAAAATTTTAGTATTGGTATTTTTCGCGCGCGACTCAGTATATTCCGGTTTCAAGATGCTCGGATGCATCACTAAACTCACTGACTTCCCGAGTGAACGTTTCAACAATATCCTATATTGAAGTCCCGGGAAGTCATGATTCACAGCTCTTATTCAAGGAAACTGAAGAAAAAATTTGCAATAATATCGTGTAAAGAATAAAAACTTCCCTATCTTTTATAAATGAAATTACGTGATTCAAAATAAACGAGTGAATAGGATTTAGACAAAATAGTTGATTCATTGCATTGACCTATTCTAAACAGTTGTTATAAAATCATTTTAAATCACCAAATAAAGTTCAACAGATTTCACGCGCGTCTTGATTCTTTATTATTTCCGCTTTATTATTTTAATTATTTTTTAAAATATGATTTGGTTATATTGGTTGATCTGGGCAGCCGTCTACCGAGAAAAATATTAATTTATTGTTTGAAATATTAATATCAAGTATTTTTTTTTACTATGTATTCAATATATCGATATACCTTATGATAAAAAAAGAACCGGAATTTTCATTTTAAAATTCCCGCGGTTGTCCAATCGGTAAACTTTTATTCTCTCAACGTTGGCAACACTTTTATACACATTCTGTCAAATTTTGACTCATATCGTACGATTAGTTTTTGTTTGGCGTCTATACAAAAAAGTTGAAAATTTTTCGTGCGGCGATTTTTATAATGGATGAAAATTTAGAACAACGTGCGTGCATCAAATTTTGTGTTGCAAATGGATTTAAGTATTCCGAAACGTTGAAAATGTTAGAAAAGGCCTTTGGTGAATCGTGTCTAGGAAAAACACAGGCATACGAGTGGTATAAACGCTTCAAAGGTGGTCGTACAAGCTTGGATCATGATGAGATCCCTGGCCGCCCAACAACATCTGTTACTGAAGAAAACATTGAATCGGCGAAGCAAATCGTGTTGCAAAATCGTTCTGTACCGATTAGAGAGATTGCAGTGTTGTTGGGCATCTCTTATGGATCAGCCGAACACATTTTAACTGATGTTTTGGGTTTGAAACGCGTCGCTTCTCGGCTGGTGCCAAAAAAAGCTGAATTTCATTCAAAAACAGCGTAGTGTTGATGTGGCCAAAGAGATGATTTCCAACGCAGATAGTGACCCCACATTCATCGAATGCATCATAACTGGTGATGAGGTGTGGTTCTATGAATATGGCGTCGAAACCGCACAACAATCGACCGAATGGCGCTTCGAAGGCGAACCGTTGTTCTAAATTTTCATCCATTATAAAAATCGCCACACGAAAATTTATCAACTTCTTTGTAAAGACGCCAAACAAAAAATAATCGTACGATATGCGTCAAAATTTGACAGAATGTGTATAAAAGTGTTGCCAACGTTGAGAGAATAAAAGTTGACCGATTGGACAAGCGCAGGAATTTTAAAATGAAAATTCCGGTTCATTTTTGATCATAAGGTATGTTATCTCTGTTATTAACTTTGTAATATCAACGGATTTGCGAAATAGTTTATTTTTACCATTCAATTTATAATACCGAAAGACAATCAATAACATGGAAGAAGAAAACATTCCAAATAAAACTTTCCTCCGGATCTAGACGGAAATTGATAGGTTGAATGAAGAGATAATTTAGTAAAATAGAGTAATCAGAAGTGAAACATTGAAAATATCTGCTAACTGAAAGGAAAAAGAAACTCCTGCAATTGTCGCCTTTTACGACATGGAAGCAGGAACCCAGTGGATCTATTCTTGGTTCATTTTGTTTCCGCCGGATTCCACACGACATCTAGGCTGGTGCTGTCCGGAGAGAGCTAATAGGTACTATCAATCTCCTAGTGGAACCCAGCCCCTTCAAATTTCTTTTTATTGGGATGGAGAAGAAAAGTCACTTTAAGTATACATTATGGAGTCTACGATAAACAATGCTTCATATCTCGACACCAATCCATTTTAAAGAGTTCACGTGTTCAGCGTGTGTTCTTGTAATAATCGTCCTTATTCTGATTGATGTCGTATTGGTTTTTCGATCAATATGGTTCGGTCGAATCCTAGCTACCTTTGATTTCGATCAAAAAAACGTTACGTCGTTTATCAGAATAAGGGCGAATATGGTCTACTACTTCTTCGAAGAAATGAGTTCTCTATCATGCAATGTAGGCAAATTATAACTTTAGTCTCACTTCCAGGTGGTAAATAAAGAGAAGGGGATAATTTTAATCGAAAATTTTTCTGAGTGCAATAAGGCTCCAAATCCCAACCTCAGAAGCGCAAACAGAAAACGCGTTTTGAAATAATTGTTACCACTGTGCACTGGAATAAGGGAAAAAGTCGATTACGCAAGAACATCGATATCTCCGTTAAAAATGGACGGATTTTCAACAATTTATGGCTTGTTGGATAGCTATTACCATGTAAAATCTAAGTCTGAAAACATATTCTGTTTTCACTGTTCAAATTTTGACAAAAAACTTCGTATAACTCAATAAGTAAACATCCGATCTTAAAACCATTCAATAGCGTTCAGGGGGACGGGGAATCTTTTCATTTACGATTAGTATGATCAAAATCGGTCTGGTCATCTCTGAGATCTCGATCTCTTGTTTTTCTCTTCCGGCTTCCAAACATTGTAAAACAGAAACACAGTGCCTCAAACCGATATTGAGAAGAAATTCTATAAATCAAACAAGTTGCATCTAGTACTTGACAGGCAAATTTCCCCGTAATGAATCGCTTGGGGCCTACCAGCATCTGCGGATCATCGCGAAACGAGATAATCACTCACCCACAACATAGCTCATCATATCGGTTATTTGCAATCTCGGCTGGTTTCTGTTCCTGGCAGTGAAGGTCTCGTGTTACAATAATAAATCTACGTATGAATCCTACGCATCCTCCCGCTAGTCAACCCAGTGGCGGGCGAATGGGTTGGCTGTGTGTGTGCGTGTCCTTGCTCTAAATCAAACCGGAAAACCCTTACCGCTGGCACGCAAAGTGAAGTCAAAACGCCATCAGCACCCATCAGAAGAAGCCAAAAGCATGTTGTTTCCGATCGACTTTCGCTCAGTCTAGCTCCACCGCGGCCCCCGCTTGGGATTTCGCGAGCAATAATTAATGATTACGACCAGAGCACTCAGAAGCAGGCACTGCCCAGTTGAATGATGGCAAGTTTCATCTTCTTCACCCCAACCAGCTGCGGACAGGAAATCCCAGTCACGCTCTGTTCGTGATCCCATCGCAGGGATATCGGATAAAGGCTTTATTAAAGCGATAACTCAGTTGGAAAAATAAATTCGTCAGAAGTCAGTCAGTGACTAGCACACCCCGAAGCCCCTATGACCTCCGCCGGGGGATGTACGGCGTGAAAACCGAAGGAAGGACCAACTCGTCCGTCATCCCAATCTCGAGATCCGTTGCCGCGATTTTCCTCCTATCTCTATTAATTGGCAATTAGTGTCGATTCTTATGCTAGTATTAACCCTCAACCCTTCCAATCACCGATCGGTGGTAGTTTGTTTGCCAGTTAGAGTGATAGTCAGTACTGCAATTTAGAAGTTCTGTGTTAGCACCGTAGCCGAAGCAGTGCGCTAAAGTTGTATGTGATGAAATGAAGTAATCATGAATAAATGTATTTCGCGAACAGCATTTTGAAACATTTTTTTCATCCAATCGTGCTACTGAGTCACAAGAATGTGCCTACAGAAAACCATCGAGCAGGCATAGCAGCTTTTACACATCGTGCGCTTCGATTTAATTCTGAAGGATCGGTTTAATGAAAAAAAAAACGCAAAGCCCCTCAACATATAAAATATGACGATATTGGTAATAGCAAAACAAACATTGGCATCAGGATGTTGGAAAAAAAAAGCTTATTCGAACTGAGATGGAGGTACCTCCGCAAAAAAAAAGTGGTAGAATTTTGCTCTCGTTCGGCCGCAAACTGTCGAAGTCATTAAATTGCAATCGGGACGCTGTGAATTGATCCAACCACTTGGATGACATACAAAGAGCTGCAAGTGCATTGCGTGGACTCAAAGCACTGGCTCCCCCTCCCCCTATCACCACCGCACACATACAAACACACAAACATAAAAGTCGCTTTGAAGGGACTGAAGAGCTGAAAGGCTAGTGCTCAATATGCGATCGATAACCACGATTGAGAGTGCTTGTCAAATGCTCTGGTGAATGGGATTTGCACATTGGTCATAAATATGCATTGATGGAGACTGTCTGCCGGTCGGCCGGTCGGTCGGCCAGTCGGTCGTTTTAGTCGTTGCTGTTTTGTCCAGATGTTGGAACAAAACATAGAAAGAAAAAAAAGATAAATCATTGGTGGTTTCGTCGATCACGTCAATGCATATGCATGTTGAAATCACCAGC
The DNA here is from genome assembly GCF_030247185.1 of Malaya genurostris. Lineage (NCBI taxonomy): Eukaryota > Metazoa > Arthropoda > Insecta > Diptera > Culicidae > Malaya > Malaya genurostris. Next base: position 208,175,520 of record NC_080572.1, read on the forward strand.
CGTTATTATCAAGCACAAACCGAACCGATTGTTCCGGTGAGGGTTCCACACGGTGGGGGATCGATCGAACATTGTTCGGTGCGAAAGCTAATACAGCCTCGAGCAGTGGAAGCAACAGGTGTTCCGACAACTGCAATTTCAAAATGGTTTTGGTATGCAGAATGCTGCTTATTTTGTACGTACAACAACAACAACAACATCAACAAAATTTAATCTCCGTAGAGTCGTCCGAAATGTGGGAATTTGTATTCCACATTGTCATTATTATCGGAACAAACTACAGAAAGAAACGTACGAAACTAGGAACGCTAATGTGCTTCTATACAAATCTTTATTCTCCTGCATGACTTGCTTAACCTTCTCAAAGTATGGTACCTATCCTTCAGTAGAGTCCGGACAGACGTACATCACAGAAGTCAAAATTTGACATTTGGCGAACTATCTTTCGACTAAACTGCTTTTAATTTAATGGCCTTGACCTCTTCTTTGTAGCACATTAGAGGTCAAAGTTTAAGTCGTTTAATATCTGGACAAACTTAATGCTCTTAGTAGATGGATCTTTGACAGCAGCTGGAATTGACATGTTTCCTCGTTTGGTGTTGAAAATTTCGACACGATTTGTTTGAACGAAGCTATACTGGATGGAACCGCAATCCAATAATTATTAACCTACTACCTTGTCTCTAGAGGTGAAGTGAAATTATTATTCTATAGAAAGTGCAAAACATGCGATGCGCTTGAAGCTTGTTCTATTAGATGAAACATGAAAACGGAATCAAGTTTTATACTTGATCAGTATCTGATGAGGTAAACAGATTGGAAAAAATGACAAGCGAATGCAACTATGTAATGAAAACCGCGAAAATACTGCCGCAGAGACATGACTCGAACCCGTTGCTAGCTCCTAAGGAATGTTTCGAAAATAAGCTATCCACAAGTTTTTCTTTCAAATTACGATAAAAACGATATTTTATTCAAACTAAAAATTGATCCTTTATTATTCATTAGGCATAATGAAAACCGGATGAAATTGAAGTTATTCATTCACGAATTTTTGAACTTTTGATCGAACTCCCGGACAAGTGTTACATCGCATTTTTTGGACGCTTGAGCCCAATTTTACCAGTCTTTATGAAAACCCTCTTCACGATTGCCCAGTAACGTTCGATGGGTGAGGTCAATTTTGTGGATTGATATTTTTCTCAACGAAATTTATACCCTTTTCCGCAAGCCAATTGAGAGTGGTTTTGGCATAGTGAGTTGACGCTAAATCCGGCCAAAACAGTGGATGTGTACTATGCTTCTTATATTAAGGCAGAAATCTCTTCTGGAGACACTCAGATTGATAGATTTCTGCATTTATAGTTCCGGTAGTGTAAAATATGGTTGACTTCAAACCACAGGAACATATCGCTTGCCATACCAGTACCTTTCGACCGAATTTCTCCACTTAAATCGACCTGCCCACATCGCTCACATCCTCCCCAACGACGACAGTGGAGTATTGTGGACTTGGAAGGGTTTTGGGTCTTCCTTTACATAAGTCTCATCGTCCACTGCAAAAGACGCGAATACAATTTCCTCACCCTTATTGCTGCTTGCTTCTTCTGTTCTACACATTGTTTCGACATTTTCTGCTTCTTGTAGGTCTTCAGGTGATTTCGCCGCTGGATCGTTCCGACACTCGTTCCTGCTTTTTTGCCAAATCACGTATTGACATGGATTTTTTCTTCATGTTTAGAGATACCCCTTTCATGTCCATTTTCGGGTTGGAAGAACCGGGTTTTCTGGCTCCTCTTGGTATCCTTAATTTTCACTTCCTTTTCAAAACGCGGAATTTTAACCGCACAAAAAGTAAAAAAACGAAAGCTGACAGTCATGTTGTCATCAAAAAATGCCTTTTTCAAATCGTTGTAACTTGGAAACCGTTATTTGTACAAAAATGGCGGTCAGGAAGAAGTTGTAGGGCATCGATTGGGCACTCTAAAAAAGTATACACTGAACCAAAAATTGATTTTTTTCTTAATAATTTCAGAATGAACCAAAAAAATTAAATTAAAAAAAAATCAGGGTTTCGATTTTTTTTGATAATTTATTTAATTTATTGCTGTTATTAAAACCTACAGATTGCTGGCTCTCTTATCCGTGCCTTTTGAAAAATGAAGAAGTTACAGCTAAAACAATTTACAGATATATTCGAAATTTCAAGTTCTCGTTGAAATCATTTAAACAGTAAAATATTATTCTACAGGTTGAAGGCAATAAATTTGTTCATGATATCCTTTCTTCTAAAAGTAGTTGTTCTTGAGATACTTGGATATTGAATTATAACACCATTTTTTGTATTTCCATGAATTGTTTATTTGCTTGCTATATCTACAATTATTACATGTACATGAATAAATCTTAATTATATTCAAGGTTTTAAGTGTTTGAAAATTGTATGAGTACTACGTGCATCGTCATTCGAATACAGTCTTGTGACGATTGTGGTTTCTGAAATCGGAACGAAAGAATGGTATTTCTGTGTGCCTGGAATCATTTTGGTATCCTTATAAACACTACTCCACTCGGTCACGGCCCGTTTATATTCTTCTTGTGACACGTAACAAAAAGACATGGTCGTGAATGCATCTCGACTTCTCTGCTCTGCCCATTCATATAATTGTTTTGCAGTTGTGATTGGGTGTTCATGTAGTTTTGCCAAGCTTTCACATCGTGCCATGTAAATTACCCCCGAGTGCATCACATGGTCCTTTACTATGGGAAGTTGCAAAAAAATGCCACTCAGCATCAATGCTATACATTAATTTAAATTTACAGAGACTTGCCATTATTTTTCTGTTTTTGTACTGCGAGGCAGCTCCGTCAGACATAAATATTGCTTTTTTAATTTGAATTTTGTCTTTCAAAAATGACATTAAGTGTGAAATAAACACTTGAACTGCTCTGGTATCGTGTTTAAGCACTTCTGAAATCACAATGAAACTTAAATATTTAAGCTCTTCCAATTCTCTATAATAAATTTCAAACGGATGAATGGTTGCTTGATCATTGCTCCAATAGTGGCTTTGAACAGCATCCTGAAGCACAAAAGAAAAATTTTCTGAAAAATCACAAATAATTACAGTTTCTCCAGTCTTAAAATTAGATTTTGCCTTTTTAAGAAAATCAGATTGCTGATTTTTAATAAAATCATGAGTCATAAGTTTTTCTAATTTCTCGCAAAAAATATGCTGGTTCGACAAATTTCTCTAGATCCATCTGTCAGTAGAAACCCATTTGTTCAAATCTTATCTCAGTCAAATCACGTTCCTCGAAATTGTCTAAAACGCTTCTCTCCAGATCTTGTGTCGCTGGACAACTTTTGCATTCACGGAGGTAGCAGGATCTTTTTGATGAGACACATATGAAATATTTTTCAACAGCATGAATCATTAATGAAACATTCTCATGGATTGTGCAAACACATAGGTTATGTGAACCAGAACTTCTAAGCGACTTGCAGTGTTTTGGTCCTGATGCTGCAAATGTATTAAATCCAATATTTCGATCTGGAAATTCCTCATGATAACCCAAATACATTTCTTTCAACGATGAATAAAGCAATCGTTTTTGTTTGTGTTCACACTTACCATTCATTTTGACTGTGTGTGCAATCTTTTGAACCCGGCATTACTCTGCTGACGTCATCGCTGTTGAAATATTGAAGCAGCTCGTTTTCTATCGTTTCGTTCCTGCTGCGTCCCGTTTGTTTCTTGGCTTTTTTTTCGTCCGTTGATTCTCTTGCGTCCGACACAATGTATTTGTTCGCCTTGAATTGGGTGGCTATTTATTTCTTTGACCACGAGTTTGGCAAGACTGACAACAAACGCACTTTTGCATTCCTAGTGCAATCAGGCTTGGCAAACTACTCTATCATTTTAGTAATCACTTCATCCAACTCTGCTGCTTTCGTTTTGAGTAATTCTGGATCTTCTTCATCCGCCGGGAGCCCGAATATTTGCTTTTTTATACCTCTTGAAATATCCAAATATTTTCCTCGAAGATAAATAACATTCCGGGTTTTCTTCGTTGATATCGGAGACACGTTGATTCCTGCGATGCCCTTGTTGAAGAGTTCAATTTTGTGTGCTCTTGAATACTCCGCCGCGACTGTTATAAACTGATATCTGTTCTACGATGCATAGCTATTTTGAAACAGGTAGAATTTAGGTAAGCAATTCGCCGGTACGTACGTTGGTTGTAAACAGTAGGTAGTCAACTGGCACACCTCTTTGATTCTGCATGTGTTTATTCGTTTTTACGCAGTTACGTTAGTTCTACTGTTTAAATGATTATCTCTTAACGAGAACTTGAAATTTCGAATATATCTGTAAATTGTTTTAGCTGTAACTTTTTCATTTTTCAAAAGGCACGGATGAGATAGCCATCAATCTGTAGGTATTAATAACAGCTTTAAAATAAAAATTATCAAAAAAAAATTAAAACCATGATTTTTTTATTTAACTTTTACGCATTATTTTGTAATGATTGAGAAACAAAAACAAAAATTTTTTGAAGTGTATATTTTTTTAGAGTGCCCAATCGATTCCCTGCAACTTCTTCCTGAACGCCATTTTTGTACAATTAACGATTTCCGAGTTACAACGATTTGAAAAAGGCAATTTTTGTGAAATGCAAAAATACATACGCCCTTTTTAAAAATCAGTCGCGAGTCGGATGGACCTCCATCCATCGGTTCAAAACTTATGGTTTGCCACACTGAAGCCATGTGCAAAGTTTAATCCAAATCGGAGAAGGTCGATTCTGATTTTGTCTTTTTTTTCGTCTACTCATTCCTGGAATTGCTCTTTAGGAAAAAGACTGCCCAACGACTAAAGTCAATAAATCATTCTAAAAATTTTTGCAGAATTTTTGAATAAAATAAGTTTCTAAGATATTGTCAGTTGGGTTTGTTGATATTCGTCATCGTTTCAAGATTAGCTTTCAAGGATTTGTACCTCATTTGAGTAATTTCCTTTATGACTGCTTAGAAACTATAACAATCTTCATCTTGTATCTCTCGAAATCGACACCAGAACTTTAAAAAAATCAGTCCAATAGCAGTACCGAGGCCTTTCATTTGAACCAATATTGGCGTAAATCCGCATAGCTGTCTCTAAGAAATTGATCAGCAAAATGACACACTTGCCTGACAGGTATTAAGTAATTCGTTCTTTCTTTTTTCACATCGTCACTCGTATGAACTACATAATTTGAGAGCACGCAACTATTCATTCTTATCGGTAAGCAGTCGATTGGGTATAGCTTTTGGTTCCCTCGAAATAAAACCCAACCACTAGAATGTCTCAAAACTGTCCTTCATGGTTGGGAAACGTAATTTTCTCTTGTTTCATAACATAGAGCACTGATTAGAACAAATGTTAGAAATTTTTAACTCCATCAGAGTATTTTTTTCTTATTTTATTACATAGAACTCAAAATTTGATCAAAAATATTTGAAATATTACAGAATGAATGAATTGCAAAGGAAGATAAATTTTCAATCACATTTTTCCATGTATTCGCAATGCTAATTTTGAAACCACTTAAAGTTTTTCTTCATCTGATTTTCGTTTATTTGTGTTCCTACTGTGAGCAGTAGCTATGTCAAAACAATGAGTATGGTTCATATAACAATAGTCACGATAAGATTGGTTTATAGATTCATTTTTTTTGTCAAAAAAATACACCATATATCTACTTCACATGAATTGAGGAATTGTTTAAATTTTCCCTCCCGTGGATGGTGGGCTTGACGGTATTGCAAACATCATCAGATACAATTAATTACAGTTAGAATTTAATATAGATATATGTTACAGCTTTAGCTTAATTATTGAATTTAATGAATGAAATTCGGAACGACTTGAATAAGATGTTGATTGCATTACGCTCCAAACATCCATAGCTTGGAGAGGCCGGTAGGGCTTAACTGAGCTCTGTTTTATGTTTCATTTTTATACTACCGGCCCTTATTACCAGTCTGAAGTGGAAATTAAATGGAGTGAACGTATCCCAATTGGGTTTCACACCATGACATCAAACGAACGGTAAATGCAGTCCATCTTTGACGTTTATTGGTGGTTTTTGTACCATGAAATACTGTGGAATGAGATAGAATATTGTAGAATAGAATAAAATAATACAGACTGAACATATGAGCAAACCACTGATAGCTGTCAAACGATGTTCATCCAGTTCATTTTGTGAGGTTGTATCGGTTTTATGTGAGACCTGATAGGTAAGATGATCTGTGAGTGAAGTGTAAGAGGAAGTGTATGCAAGAACGGTAATAAAGGCCACCGTTTCGGCTCAGGACTAACGATCGACCAATAGTAGAGATAAAAGTAGGGTAACGGTACCCTCATTTATCTCAGATCCATTAGTCATCTCATATACAAAAACCATTAGTTAGAGTGAGATCTGTTGTCTCTGTGCGATAGATTGACTTCAAAAGTAAGATGAAATTAAGAGCATTCGCTTCAAGTTTTCGCGTCGCTATAGCAACAGTATTGAACAATCTTCGAACTACTTTTTCTACGGTAGTGCTTCACAAATCCGAAGCAAAGATATTATATTCGATTTGATCACAATGCATTAATTGAAAGTCGAGTTATCGCTTAAATAACATGGTGACACTACTAATGAGATGGTTATGGGTACATTAACCCTAGTCAGAATCTATTAGAATAGAAACAGTAGCTCAATGTTACGATGTTTGCTTGTGGAGTACATGTGTGTATGTATGTGTGTGAGTATGTTTGCGTGCATATGTAGATGTATATGTGCGTGTAAGTTCCATATGAAATTGATTCACACTGAGAAAACTGGAAAATTGAAGTTAGAAAAGCTCTTAAACTTGGAAAAGAATAAAGAAGAAAAAAAGAAGAAGACTGATGCAGAATACCAGAAATATAAAAAAAAGAACGAATAAATAAGAGTATAGATAAGTATGTAAAAAAATACATCAAGTACCCAACAGGTAAACCCATTTAAAAAATTATTATTATTGTTATTACTATTACCATTATTACGTTAAATAGCCTGGGTGTGTTTCCCGCGGATCCACACGAACCGAAAGGAAGCGGCCATAGATAGCGCCATCTAGAAGACCCCTGCAATATTAAATTCACCGACCACTGCCGAACGCCAGCTGAAAGCTGGACTCTCGAAAATCTAATAATCTAATGATACTATTCTAGTTTTAAGTTAGTCGTTAATTGAGATTAGAAAATATCCTTGGCATCTTAGATCTTAAGCAGTGTGCCTAAAAATATATTAAATTATTGAATAAAAAAAAATATTACGTTATTACATTACTGTTACAAATTATTACCATTACATTCCATACAGACCATTACAAGAACCACATACCACAATTTACATTATCACAAAACCAGATCTACGACCATTGTCATTACAAAAACAACAACTAAACTATAAAACACAACCACACATTATAAAGCCAATGTTATACAATCTATTTGAATCAGCACAAAAAAAGAAAACAGTGACCAAGTGGGCACCATAGCCTAGGAACGTATGTGTGTTGATTTAAAATAGAAGCTCATAGAAGCAAATCCTATCAAGGGTCCAGTGTAGAACCGAAGCAAGGGACTGCTGGCACTGTGACTACTTAGAAAACAATTTTTTTGTCCAAAAAAGGCACCATCTATCTAGTTCATATGAATTGAGGAATTGTTTAAATTTTCGTTTTCTAATTCCAAAATATATGAGCGCAGAAGTGACATGGTTTACGCATAAATGATGGCTTTCATTGTTCCATTAAAAACAATCTAGGTTTACCAAAAATTTAGTTAAATCTTGTAAAATTGTGTCATTTGATAAATTATGTTCCAATGAATTGCGCCGGAGGTGCATTTTGGTTTCCAATGAAATTCACAATGTACGAATTGTGAAATAACGTTCACAGAAAATGAAAACTTGGAATCAACGGAAATCAAAACAATAAAATAACAAAATTGAAAACACCAATCTTGACCCAAACCGAACCTACCTGTTAGTGACGGTCAATTTGTCGGCCGTAAAATCCGCCATATCAGTGTGACAAAGTGTGGCGGTCTACGAATGGTTGAATTTAGCGTTTATTGACGAATGAACGGAGCACCAAATCATCCGACATGACTCATCCCGCTGATGCGCACTGTTAACACCAGCATAACCACAATCAAAAGGTCATAAAGCTATTAACTCCGCCATATCGCGCAATGTTTATCGCACTGGTAATTGGAACTGAGGGGTTGAGGGGGTCAATCAGACCAATTAGGATAGTTGAAAGCAACACTTGGCTACATAAAAAATTTTTTGTCGAAAATCACTCACTTGTGAAGAACGAAAGAAAATTAAATGAAAAGGTGATTCTAAATTACAGTTGACCCTGTCACGATCTTTCAATCTTCCCGGTGATTGTGAATGGTAGTAAGCTAGTTTAGATAAAACACTGCTTCTGACACGTAAAATACTGGTTGATCGCATGTGTTATCACTTGCGCCTACGAGCAGGGTCGGGTGCGACATAAATGACAGCACATTTATCCACACTTATTGAATTTTTATGGGCTGATGAAGAGCTGGACATGCTGTGCCTTCACACTGGTCGTATTGATCTGAAGTGCCCTCTCGGCGGCTGGAATGCAATAGGAACAATGACGATGGGCAAGTTGCCAATTTGGCTCATATTTAGTTGGGGTTTTGGTACGATATGTTCGCCCATAAATGCCGTTTTCCGAGAAGAATGAAGAGTTTCGCCCATCACCATATCTAGTTTTTAAAATCCTTCACACCAGTGCCCTCCTGATCCAGCAGTTCTCTCACGCAAGGAATCCCGGCGGGTGTGTTCCGAAGGGTGCGATGGCAAAGTTTATTATCTCGGCCAGACATCGTCATCGGCATCATCAGCGTCGCGATAGTCGGGCGGTTCGCGGTAATTGAGTTTATTAATAGTTCGCAACCATACCCGTACGAATCGGTACCGCTCGGCTTGAGGATGATTGAGGATTGCTGGACACACTCTCATGACCGCGACGACAGCGATGACGGTCCAAAATGCAACACCACCACCCTAGCAGTCGCGCCCCAGTGAACGGGTTTCATTCATCATCATCATCATCCGTTTGGAGTCCGGCAGCAGTGGCTTCCTGCGGTCTGACGGCAAAAACTGTATCGAACGTGGAATATGAATTGTTTCTGCCTTGCAGTTTTGCTTCTATGATCAGCGGTTGAGTGGCGGAATTAAAAAAAAAACGGTTTGATTTATGAATGGTTCTTGCCTTGCCCTGCATTCTACTGCCGAGATGAAACGTTGCGGTGTGTAATTGTTATGACATATTAATCAAGTGGTTTTGCTAAGAGAGTGATTGAGTAGTGAGGAATAATGAGAATATTTATCTTCGGTATTTAATCGCATCGCAACTGTGTCATCAGCCGAGCCGATGGCTGTGGAGTGGAATCAGCAAAGCATCCTTGTTTACAAGGAATGTCGGAGCCTGTGTTAATTTACTTATCACTCGGTGACATCACTTTTACATATTAATACCAGTGTTCAAGCTTGTGGTTTACGATAAAATGATGAATAATACTGGGCAATTCGAATCACATTATGTGATGGTTCATTTATACACATTCACACAATTGTTTCCTTTGATATGGTGCATTAGTTTTGTAATCATGCAATCTACGCTTCGAGGCATTATTTATTTCGATAAATAAATATCCATAATCGTTCGTATGAGAATTGTAGCGGTTCAACGCGGGCATAACAAAGAAAAAGTTGACTTTTTACCGTGAAAACTTTTTTTTCTTCAGTATAATCTCCATCTAGAGCGATACACTTGACTCATCGTTCCTGCAACATTTTGATGCCCTTTGAAAGAAAAAAAGTCTTTCAAAATAGTCTTCCGTTTCTGCAATTACCTCAGCATTCGACGAAAATTTCTTTCTCTGCAGAAACCTTTTCAGGTTTGGAAATAGATAATAGTCGCTGGGGGCCAAGTCTGGAGAATACGGTGGATGGTGGACCAATCCGTACTGCAAATCATTCAATTTCACCGTTTTATCAGGATGCTCCATGGTTTAATGAAAACTAGAACTCGTCTGACGCGATCAGCTTTTATTTAAAGACTAGTGCATAAATTGTTATGAAATTCCGTATTGGGTCGGCTAGAGGCTTGTTCTCAACAATAATATTCACGGTTTGAAACAATTCACGTCTTATGAGTGAGAGGCCCGGGACTTTTCATACCATGTAGTATTCTGAAGTATGGCTGGAGCAGATGCAAAATTCAGATTCGTAATCCAGATCATCAATTCAGCTCATGAATTCAGCTCCAGATATTAGGTTTTGGCCACATTTTCAGAATCCTGGTTCCAAATTGTTCTAGAACTGAATACTGAGCTTGAATTCCAAACCTGAATTAAGGCACCGCGTTCAGTTCCAAAATCTAGTTCCAAAAATCCCAATTCAATTCCAGTATACTAAATCTGAATTTTGTAAATAAGCTCATAAACTGAGTTTAAGAACTAAATTCTGAAACTGAACTCAGGAAGTAAATTCTGAAACTTCAATTGAATTGAAAAACGGAATTCAGGAATTGAGTTCAGATTCAGAGGTCAGTTTCAAAATTTTAATGCGGAGTTCAGATCTAAAATTTGGTTCTAGAACTCACATATAGGATTCATATCGTGAGTTCTGTTTCATAACTCTTTTCCAGAATAAAAAAAAATTGATCTGAAATTAAGGCACTAAATTCAATTTCAAACCCTTATCAAGAAACCAGTTCCAAAAATCTATCTGCTGTACCTAAAACTGAGATGCAGTTCCAGAGTTCAAGTTTTTACATGTAAATCTGTATTCTGAAACTGGATTCTGAATATGAAACTCAATTCCAAACATAAAACTAAGTTCAAAATTCAATAATCCTAGATTCCGTTTTCGAATTCAGTTCCAGAACTCAATTCAAATGAGGCTTTACAGGCAAATGAGAGCGCAACCAGAACGTTTGAAGCTTTATACCAACGCAGAAAGTCTGTTTTTGCTACTGCTGGTTGAAAGTGACTGCTCGCCTCATCTGAGACTACCTCAAACCGTCATCCAGGTGCGAAAAAGGCATGCAAGCAAGCATGACAAGTTTTCTTCATTGTTTCCAAAAGTTGGAGAAAACTCAATTTTTGATTTATTTATGGTTACCTCACACTGTTGAAAATTTAATCTTAAATTACTGATCATATTTCTTGTGGCATGGAGAAAACTCGAATGTCTATCTGTTTTACGGGAAGACAGCCACTTATTAGACCCTTACGCACTAGAGTACCTTACTGGTGAATTCTATTTCAAAACACAGTTAATGATACAGACACACAGACGGCGCTATTGTCCAATCTTTGACGTTTATGAAGTACCATCTTTTAACAGATTTTGATTAGTCAGAAAAAATGCTTCCTCATTATCCGTGTAGTACAGAGCTGGCCCCCAATGACTACTGGCTATCCGATGAATAAAAATTGATTGTATTACTCTTGAAAGAGATTACAATGATGAATGATATCGATTTTTGGCAAAAAAAGTGTTTTTCTTAGAAGTTACACGACTTATGGAGTGATGTGCTAAATGAGTGTTTTATTATACAGTTTTTTGAATGACGATGCTTTATTTTTCTAGGAGGTTCAACTACTTGAAATTTTTCTCGTAAAATCTGCAGCGTAAAAAAATTATATTTTTGCAATATCACTGTACACGCAAAAAGAACAGTAAAAACTACAAGGATCAGCCCCATGGGGTTGTTCGAGCCATTGATGTGGAACAAGGCAACCAAAATTTCTAATGATCTACAATAAAAAAAAGTTCAATCAATCCGAACCAACACCAACACATCATTTGAAGACAAACACGAGAAAAGGTTTTAAGTGCAAATGACAGTTTCTCTTTGTTTACTTTCTCTTTCGAGTATTACGGTCCAATCAGCAATCTTCCCATCTAACACTTCACATAGGATTATAGCAAAAACCATCAACTTTCGATATGCACTGTAGAATTTGTTGGAAATTACTGGAATTTGCCGTAATAATTGAAAGAGAAAGTAAACCAAGAGAAACTGTCACTTGCGCTTGGGACCATTTCTAATGTTCATCAAGATTTGTCTTGATTTGCATATGTTTTATAACCGACGAAAATGCACCATTATCCCAAATGTATGCAATTATATCTTTGTACATACTTGCGATTTCGATAATTAAGCTTCTCTTCGCCAAGCTTGTGTTCAAGTTTTTTATGCAAGCAGTTTTTTTCTAGCGTTAAGTTTCTCTACCATTCTGCGATTTCGGTTGAAGCGATAAACTGTTTCTCATTATCAATCGAGTTCATCTATTATAAATTTGAAATTATTCTCAAGCATTCAAAATTTATCCAGGGGTGGTTATCAATTTCTCATGGGGAAACGACATAACATGCAATTCCGAGCTTGCATGACACAAGATCAGAGCATACCAATTAAGGGCTGAGGCCAGTGTGTTTTAGGACGTTTTAAGGGGCTATTTTCACGCTTCAAATCTGATTTTCTCACGGTGACGAATATCAAAAAACCCAACTGACAATCTCTTAGAAAATTAGTTTAGATTATTCGGTGAAAATTCCAGAATGATTGTTTGACTTTAGCGGTCGGGAAAGTCTTTTTTCTGAAGGAAGAATTACATAGCTGAAAACGGCAACTTTCAACTTGTTCATTGAATATCTCGCCTTCAAAAGCGTGGATCAATAATCTATCCTGACAATGTCCAGATAATTTAGTTTGGATGCGATCAGTGCATAAAAACATATATGTTGTCGCGATAAAAATTAAGTGAATGTTATTTTTGTAATGGTATGTCCATTTCTATGGCGGCACCATTTTTTTCTGCTCTTGTATCCTGGTAACGTAACGAAACATGAGAGAGAAATAAAATCGGCTCAGCAAAGCTGCCAAACAAGCACTAGCTTTATCGGATTTTATGTGATGTAGTCAAACTTGTAACCGAAAATATCAAAACTTTCTTGGCCACCCGGCCACATCGAGAGTCATTTTACACATTTACGAGAGAGCATACAGAGAAATGTAATACGCACAGCGAGCAACACGGTTTCACGCTAACAACTGGCTAACAAGCTTCAAATCGTTTTATGACTTGCACTCTAGCAACAACCTACCTCTAGCATGCTACGAGTAGGACTGAAACGTTAGCTTTAATTTCGCTTCTATTTATAGATTCGCGTGCTTCCAACAGCTTCGCATTTGCATCGATTGACCAATCAGAGCGATGCTCTCTCTTTGATACATCGCTTACACCTTCAAAACCGTCGTCTATGGCAGAGAAATCCGGTATGCCAAAGATTTTTAGCAGCCAAATAGGACACTGCTTGCTACTAATTAAAATTTCAATCAAATATAATTGAAAATACGTGGCTTGATACATTCAAATCGAAACGTAGAAATATTTCCTACCGAATGATGAAACATTCCTACGTGTAGTTTTTCTTGAGTTTCTGATTTGCACAACTATATAGAAAATAAAGATGTGTTCCAAATCAAAATAATCGATTTTGTTTTACTGACTGGGTTGATAATGAAAATATTGTTGCTTGAAGTTGCGAAACAAGATAATTAACAATATATTTGAACTGAACAAACTTTTGATAAATTTAATATTCGATGTGTTTCAAATTAACAAACTTTTTTATTTCATCAAAACAATCAGATAGTAACCTACAATGGTTAGTTATTTCAATTTGCGCTTTTGTTTGTTGAACAAAAAACAAAAAAAAACACAGAAAAGATTTCTTTCAGTTTTTTGATTTTCCACGGGAGAGAAAAGTTATATGGATTATAAGAAAAATAACAAATACGGGTCATTCAAACTTAAAACATTTGAAGTTTTCGACGAGAATATTTAACTTGTAGCATTATCATTTCACTACTAAAGGGTACCAAAATATGTACTACTGATTTGCAGTTCGTATATAAAAGGATTCAAACTATTTTTATTAGCCAATAAAAATAAGCGACAGAATTGTGTTTGCCCCCTCGAGTGGTTTTTCTAAGCTTAATATCGATGTAGCGTTATGGAACATATAAAAGTCCAAGGGAGGCAAAGCAGACGATTCAGGTGTATGAGGAAACAATTGGAGCCGAATTTTGTTGATTTCAGCCATACTTGCGAGGACCTTGGGTGCCAACGCTCGGCATGTTGAAATGAAAATTTGTCTCTCTTTCGGTGAGTTTCTAATTCCACATCACCAAGGCAAAACAGGCTTCCGAAGTGCACACGCGTTTGCGATTTTTATTCTATTATCTGCAGTATCTCGTTAAAAATTATAGCGTGCAAGTACAGTACTAATCCTTGAGGCATGTGTTATATCGTGAGCCGTCCTTTTTCGATCGGCAAACATCGTTGCATTTGACCAGTCATGTAATGTCTTTCCCTATCGAAAGAATATATGATTACTGAAAAACCCGAAATTTGTTCGTTGCCACCGGAGACCACTAGTGTTATGTACTCTTCGACTTAGCTCGGCGAAATTTGGAAACGACTGTGTATGTATGAGTAATCTCTTTTCGCAGCTTCTTCCATCCGCTCCTTATTGTCGGAAATGGCGGAACGGATTTCAACCACCTTAGACACTACTATTGGGCCAGTGATCCAATTAAAGTATCGCTTCCAGAGACATGATGGTAGAAGTAACGGATCCTTCAAACTTAATTTATCCGTTCAATTTACTCGGAAATGACTCGATGCATTTCGAAAAACATTTGCTGATACAAACAATATGATACGAGACCATAAATCCAATTTGAGGAAATCATCGCGAACATCCGGTGAAGTAATCGTATACATGACGTTACCGACAAATTGCGATTTTTCTTATCAATCGAATTTTCTCGGAGACTCTTGAAGCGATTTTTCAAACTTTTGACAAGTTTTTATAATTTTATGTGCGAAAATGACTGGACGGGTTTTAGTCAACTTTGGTACACTTACTGCTACGGCGTTGTCAGAAATCATGTTCAAATGGAACTAAGAACGTAATATGTTCTCAGCAATATTTGCAAGTAATGCTATGGTTATAGGTCACGTTTAAGTTGTTCGTTCTAATGAAATAATCGTAAAAGTGACGTAACCGACATAGGTTGCTGTTAGTGTGCAAGCGTCACGCGAAGCGACAAAACTCGCGTGCGCGTTAGCCAAACAAAGGAACTAAAATCAGTTGTAAAAAAAATGGCTGTTGAAGTTTGACATGTCTGCCCGAGAATGAATTGACTGAATGGCATCATATTTTTACCTTCCTCTAAAGAAAGGTAATCGAATTGCTAGAGAAACCGACATTCGAACGGAGCCTCGGAGACCCACAGGTTATATACACATGAAAATATATGAATTCTACATGTGACATAATTCTACAAACGATACAATTCATAATTACTTAACTTGTCGAATGGCATAATATTTCATTTGTACTGAGTTTTACAGGCTCCGAGTGTAGTTTGCACTCAGCTACCAAGTGTTGCTGTATGCATTTATATGTATCAATTATTCATAAACAGATATGTGCTTCTGTGGTTCAGTCGACTAACTGGCGTGCTTTGTGATCTCATGTTTCTCGGTTCGAGTCGCGCTGTTGCTATCGATCTTTTGTTTTTTATTTCGTTCAATTTTAAGCCATGTAATTTTCAAATCATCCCATTTTACATGTTCTTGAATATAAATTTGTCTGAAACACGAGGCTCCATTATCACAAAGATTTTTCGAACTGTGTACCATTTGATTCAATTCGATGGGATCAAAAAATGTCTGTGTGAGTTGACCTTTCGACGAATTTTTTTCGCGCTCAATTTTCTCGAAGATGGCTGTACCGATTTCAACAAACTTAGGCTCGTTTGAAAGCTACACACACTGTTCGAAAAAATCTTATAATTTTACAACTGATAAGATGCACAATTTATATTCAAGAACATGTAAAATTGTGTGATTTGAAAATTACATGTCTTGAATTCAAATGAAATAAAAAACAATAGATCGATAGCAGCAGCGCGAATTGAACCGAGAAACATTAGATCACAAGCACATCGGTTACTCAACTGAACCGCAGAGCTCATATCTGTTAATTGAATAATTGATCAATATAAATCCATACAGCGACACTTGGTAGCCGAGTGCAAATTGCACTCGGAGCATGTAAAATTCTGTGCGAGTGGAATATTGCGTCATTTGAAAAATTAAGTAGTTGTGAATTGAATCGTTTGTAGAATTCTGTCACCTGTAAAATTCATTTTTTTTTCTGTGAAGCAATAAATTATGAGATTTACAGCTGACGGAAATTTACATATGACTCAATAAAGAATTCGTAAAATAACTGAATTTACTAAGAATGATTGAAATGTGTGTCAAACACACTCAGATTTTCAAGCAGTAGCGTAAATCTACATGTTTCAGCACTTAAAAATATATTAGAATGCATTAAATATGTGTAATATCAGCTGTACACATGAGTTAGTTTTGACGCTCGAATATGTCGGTCACAGAAGATGTACATTAACATATTTTTTCTACGAATGTACTATTGGGCCATTGATCAAGTTCGGAGATCAAATGGCTGTAACTTCTGGTTCCGGAGATACAATGCTATAAACGACTTTACCGACAAAAGCTCAAATGGCTGTCGTCACTTACGGTTCCGGTGATATAATGACATAAGTGACGTAAATGTCAAAAATCATTACCGTTCAATTTTCTTCTACATGCATTAATCGATTGAAATAATTTTAGGTTCGTGCGAGACTAAAATTATGCTGAGGGTCAATTTCAAAGACCATATGGGTAACAGTTTCGGAGATATATTCGTACAAGTGACGTAATTGACAAAATAATTTTTTTCTATCCGTGAAATTATTTCAGATAGTGATCACATTCAAATGTATTACTGCTGGTACACTTGGTCTAAAAAATGTTGCCAAATATGTGACATAAACGCTGAAACATGCTTTCGTGAACTACCCGAATCAATCTGAATAAATTTGTGTCAAAAATGACCCCAAATTTAGAGCCGAAATTATCTTAATAAAAAGGGAAAAAAATATTTCAATGAGATTGCATCGCTAAAAGAGAAAGGCATTATCATACCACTAGGTGGCATAAGAATAGGATTTTTTGATATTGTAGTTCTTCTTACTTTTTTTTGTATTGTTTGTTTGAGTGTGTTTGACTCAGAGAAAGAGAATACTGGTGCTGTCAGTGTGCAAGCGTCATTGCATCAAATCGCTTCGCCTCACTTCGTAAATCACGTTCACTCTGACAGCAGTCTAAGACGTTATAATCGTATAGCCTGGCCAAGTCGTTTATTTTAGAATGATTTGAGGTATAAAACCTTCGGTGGAAGGATCTTTAGAAAGTATAATGGGTTCATGTAGATACTCAAATAAAATAAAATAACTATCCGAGATAATGAGCGTTTTCTAATTATCGAACAATTTTTTAGACAAACCTTATTTTATGCACCGAGCAATCAAAAGACAGTTATTATATCAGCACTTTGCTATTTTAGTTTTTGGTTGCTACTTAAATTTGCTGGAAGCTATACAGTTACAGACTGAGTAACAAATTCAAATTAAAAAAAAAAACTCTATACACCCGAACCTCCATTTACTTAATAATCGGGACTACGTAAATCGAATTATGACGTAAAAAAAGTTTACGTTATTTGGAATTTTCGACGTAAAAAATGTTTACGTTATTTGGAATTTTCAACGTAAAAAAAGTTTTCCTTATGTATTATTGGATATGTATAATATATTGGATAGTTATGGAACGAAAATTACGAATATTTACAGGAAAAGGAGCAGCATAAATATCCAAGATGGCGACTTCCGGTTTATTGATATTCCTTGAAAACTCTTACAATATGGCTATTTTCGGTACGGGTTTGATGAATAGATGTCGGAAAATGATGATTGAGGTGGTTCTGAATTCCAAGATGGCGACTTCCGGTTTATTGATATTCCTTGAAAACCCTTACAATATGGGTATTTTCGGAACGGGTTTGATAAGAAGATGTCGGAAAACGATGTTTGAGGTGGTTCTGAATTCCAAGATGGCGACTTCCGGTTTATTGATATTCCTTGAAAACCCTTACAATATGGGTATTTTCGGAACGGGTTTGATAAGTAGATGTCGGAAAACGATGTTTGAGGTGGTTCTGAATTCCAAGATGGCGACTTCCGGTTTATTGATATTCCTTGAAAACCCTTACAATATGGGTATTTTCGGAACGGGTTTGATAAGTAGATGTCGGAAAACGATGTTTGAGGTGGTTCTGAATTCCAAGATGGCGACTTCCGGTTTATTGATGTTCCTTGAAAACCCTTACAATATGGTTATTTTCGGAACGGGTTTGATAAGTAGATGTCGGAAAACGATGTTTGAGGTGGTTCTGAATTCCAAGATGGCGACTTCCGGTTTATTGATATTCCTTGAAAACCCTTACAATATGGGTATTTTCGGAACGGGTTTGATAAGTAGATGTCGGAAAACGATGTTTGAGGTGGTTCTGAATTCCAAGATGGCGACTTCCGGTTTATTGATATTCCTTGAAAACCCTTACAATATGGGTATTTTCGGAACGGGTTTGATAAGTAGATGTCGGAAAACGATGTTTGAGGTGGTTCTGAATTCCAAGATGGCGACTTCCGGTTTATTGATGTTCCTTGAAAACCCTTACAATATGGGTATTTTCGGAACGGGTTTGATAAGTAGATGTCGGAAAACGATGTTTGAGGTGGTTCTGAATTCCAAGATGGCGACTTCCGGTTTATTGATATTCCTTGGAAACCCTTACAATATGGGTATTTTCGGAACGGGTTTGATAAGTAGATGTCGGAAAACGATGTTTGAGGTGGTTCTGAATTCCAAGATGGCGACTTCCGGTTTATTGATATTCCTTGAAAACCCTTACAATATGGCTATTTTCGGTACGGGTTTGATGAATAGATGTCGGAAAATGATGATTGAGGTGGTTCTGAATTCCAAGATGGCGACTTCCGGTGTATTGATATTCCTTGAAAACCCTTACAATATGGGTATTTTCGGTACGGGTTTGATAAGTAGATGTCGGAAAACGATGTTTGAGGTGGTTCTGAATTCCAAGATGGCGACTTCCGGTTTATTGATATTCCTTGGAAACCCTTACAATATGGGTATTTTCGGAACGGGTTTGATAAGTAGATGTCGGAAAACGATGTTTGAGGTGGTTCTGAATTCCAAGATGGCGACTTCCGGTTTATTGATATTCCTTGAAAACCCTTACAATATGGCTATTTTCGGAACGGGTTTGATAAGTAGATGTCGAAAAACGATGTTTGAGGTGGTTCTGAATTCCAAGATGGCGACTTCCGGTTTATTGATGTTCCTCGAAAACCCTTACAATATGGGTATTTTTGAACGGGTTTGATGAGTATATGTAGGAAAACAATATTTGAGGTGATTTTGAAAACCAAGATGGCGACTTCCGGTTTATTGATATTACTTGAAAACCCTTACAATATGGGTATTTTCGGTACGGGTTTGATGAGTAGATGCCGGAAAATAATGTTTAAGTTGGTTCTAAAAACCAAGATGGCGACTTCCGGTTTATTGATATTCTTTGAAAACCCTTACAATATGGGTATTTCTGGAACGGGTTTGATAAGTAGATGTCGGAAAACGATGTTTGAGGTGGTTCTGAATTCCAAAATGGCGACTTTCGATTTATTGATATTCCTTGAAGACCCTTACAATATGGGTATTTTTGGAGCTGGTTTAGTGCATGTTACGTAGAAAATAATGTTTGAATATTAGTGGATTGCTGATTGTATCCTATATTGTATTAATATTTGGGAAGAGTCGCTTAAAACAAACTATGTTGTGCCTCTAAAAAACACGAAATATACTGTGAGTCCAAGTTTTTCACTTTGTACTCCAGTACTTTTACACTTGATGATTTATCGTAATCCGTCCAATGTAATGTAAAATTCAATTTTTTAAATTAATTCTCAATTTATTGAATAACTAAGGTTTTCATTGTTTAAATCATAGTCCTCCATTGATACCTTCCACTATCTATATATGCAACACATGGTGACTGGTAATAGGTGTTACACCCGAAAGGAGGTGATAGTAAACCTTTTATATAGCCAAAATTTGTACAGGAAGGTAGGTCCGAAAATCATCCTCAATGAGTTTTTGCCACAATGAATTTGATTATTGTGTTTACTCTCTAATACAGTCGTCGACGTTTCAAACAT
Organism: Malaya genurostris; assembly: GCF_030247185.1. NCBI lineage: Eukaryota > Metazoa > Arthropoda > Insecta > Diptera > Culicidae > Malaya > Malaya genurostris. Next base: position 208,195,885 of record NC_080572.1, read on the forward strand.
ATACCGAACGCTTTTGGATGGAAAATTGTGGTTATTTAAAAATAGAACTAAAATGTCTTAGTTCATCATTCATCGAGCTGAGTTGAATGATATATAACGATAAGTGTCTCCGAGCTTAAAACAAATTTTTATTTTCATTCAAATCTATACTCTTTCTATAGAGAAATGCAAAAATAATGGAATGTACACGACTCAACAGTGATCAAAATCGAAATAGATGTTGAATATGGTTGACAGTGCCAAACCATATGATGTAAGTTTTCCTAAATCGGTCAGTCTAAACCGGAGCTTTATTGTTTAAGTGTAGGAAATGTACTTGTGAGATTGTTTTATGCCTCACCGCCTTTATAACAAGAATTCGAGTCAAAATTTTGATTATGCAAGCCGACTTTCTATCCGAGGCCCGGAGGGCCGAGTGTCATATGCCATTCGACTGAGTTCGTTGAGTACGCAAAATGTCTGTGTGTGTATGTGCGCATGTGTATGTAACGTTTTATTACGCTAAATTTTATAGGAGATGGCTGCAACGATTTTCACACTCTTAGATTCAAATGAAAGGTCTCATACAAAATGTGAAAATAAGTACGCCTTATTTCCGGAACTTTTCCCGGAGTTGAATAAACCGATTTTAACACACTTGGATCAGTTAAAAAAAAACTCTTCAGGTCTGATACAAATTCCTGAATTTGTTTGGATCTGACTACTGGCTTCGGAGTTATGAATTAAATGTGCAAAAAAAAAAATAAAATTTTTGTGCTAACTTTTCTCAGAGATGGCGAGACCGATTTCCACAAACTGATTCAAATGGTCTAATAGTCCATTACAAACTTTCTCAACTTCATCTGGATCCGACTTCCAGTTCCAAAATAATTGGGTAAAGTGTGTCAAAAAAAAATGTGCACACCATTTTTGTTTCAAATGTTTCGCGTATGAAAGTGCGTCGCCATATGCCATTAGTGAGTGTCATTATATTTGAATCTTAAGCCTGGCCATGCTGATATGGACCGATTCGTGCATAAGAATGAATAACAGTTCAGGTATTGAAATCAGTCAACGAAAACGAAAACAAAAGTTTTAACAGCAGTTCAAAATTTGAATCTATTCAAATAAATCATATTAACTACAATACTGAAAATGAAATATTACCATTTCTTTCACCAAAGAATGAACCTTAAAATATTTACATCGAAGCATATTCATCAATTTATGTATTTGTTTGACAATTTGATTGCATGTGTCAAGCTAATATCATATTGAATTTGGAATAAAATTCCTAAAGTTTATTTTAAACAATTTTCTTCCAAATATTGACTCGTAAAATCCATTCCAAAAGTAACAATATTATAGAATATTCGAAAGTAAGTCATAATTACTCAAACAACGTTTAATAAGAACTGTTCTCTAAACTCGTTCCGAAAACATTCGTTTTGATACGAGTTTCGAGAAACACCATCTTGGATTTTGAAATGACTTTAAACATCATTTTCCGACATCTCACCATTCCATATTAAAATTATTACCGTTTCAAAAATATCCATATTATGAGGGTTTTCAAGGAATATCAATAAACCGGAAGCCGCCATCTTGGAATTCAGAATCACCTGAAATATCATTTTCTGACACCTATTCATCAAACCTGTTCCGAAAATACCCATATTGTAAGGGTTTTCAAGGAATATCAATGAACCGGAAGTCGCCATCTTGGAATTCAGAACCACCTCACACATCGTTTTCCGACATCTACTTATCAAACCCGTTCCGAAAATACCCATATTGTAAGGGTTTTCAAAAAATATCAATAAACCGGAAGTCGCCATCTTGGAATTCAGAACCACCTCAAACATCATTTTCCGACATCTATTCATCAAACCCGTTCCAGAAAAAAAACCTATATTGTACTAATTTCCATGGAATATAAATGAGCCAGAAATGATTTTCATTGTATGCAAAAACCTCTTTTTACGATGTATTTTCAACGTAAAAAAAGATTACGTTATTTGGGATTTATGTCGTAAAAAGAGTAACGTAAAAAGAGGTAACGTAAAAAAAGTTTACGTAAACGGAGGTTTGGGTGTATAATATAAATTTCAAACCATACATCTATTCTCTGCTCATCCTCTGCAAGCGCCCAGCCACAGGCATAATATTGTTATTAACACACGAGTGATTCATCATCATTGACTGCAACTGTAATTAATGCTATTTTAGTCTAACTACAATCGACATAGACCACTCGAACAGTGTTTTGGCTCGCCAACGCCGCCAATGCTTCTCGGAGCGATTTCCGTATCGCCTATACTGTCTTTCTTATCTACACCAATAGCTGTCAGTGTAGGAACTGTACAGGGCGAAACGTCATATATTATGCTAACCAGCAGGACCAGCACGCGAGTAGACACTCACTGGTCGGTGCTGACTTCAATAACAATGACCGGCCAGCATTAATGTAATTGACACTAAGAAGATCAAAGTTCAATTAGAATCATTTACACACTCTCTCTCTCTCTCTCTCTCCTTCGGCCCGGACCTTGCAGACCAGTCCCCGTCCTCCATCCGCATAACTCACTAGAAGGGATCATCGTAGCCCAACCCCACCGGAGCATATTCGATCAAACTATCGGTTAACGATCCGAGGCCTGAGACAGGGTCACAGGAGAATTACAATTACGCAATTCAACCGACGGGGTCGAAACTGCTTGATTAACATTAAAGAACCGTTAGAATCTAGCAACAATGCATTGTTTAGCGGGCAGACGGATAGCAGTGCCTACGACAGTGCTTATTCCACTCTATCACGCAACCCACATCTCAATCCGTGCGCTCTACGAATTCTCTCACCCTTCGGAAACGCTCGAACGGCGATGTACACGCAATCACGCACCACGTACATACGGTGAGACAACTCCTTGTGCTTGTGTTTGCAGTTTTCATTATGATCGAACGATAGAGACGCCATTTGAATTGATTAACGTTGGGTTTAAACTTTCAATAGAGCCCAACAAATTGCTTTCTGGAAAAGTATGATACTATCCATCGATTAACCATCGACATACTGTCCTGGACTAACAACAGCCTCGGCTCTTACAATCAGATAATGGCAAGTTTTACTCATTAGTTACTGGTTGGTATAATGACTAAATCGAAATAAGTTGCAATTATTGTTAGCAGAAATAGTCTCTAATAATTGTTATTATAACTACAATCATTTCAACTCCAACTTGAGAGCGGGGGATCACAATTGGCAGCAGCAATGTTCACATACATAATCGTTACGTAATAATCGTGTGACTCAGACTACATCGGTTCCAACTTTGGTTGCTAAGCAAAGGATCATTTTGTTCAGTTGCCGGAAACTAATTTGTTTTCCAAATTTGTAGCAATATTAAGTTTTTTATTGGCCTGTTCAAAAATATAAATATTCTTTTGAAAATTGAAATTCTTATCTGTTAAACTTGACACTGTTCAGGGACACCCTAACGAAGCCTAACGGCGGTTGTTGATTGGTACAAGTTGCGAGCTGTTGCGAGTGCTTCGTTGGCCGTATGCTAAGAAACAAATTAGCCACAATTGACGTTTGCATTTAGTATCGTGATGTTTGTGTCTTGAACCGGTACACCGATGTCCGCTTTGGTGGCAGGCAATGGTGTACCGATGGGGAGGCCATCCTGAAAACAGAAACGCTGTTGTCCGTGATGGCGAACTAGTTTGTGTGGTGGATATTGTTATTGTGTTATTATCTCTAGTGTTGTACTAATTCAATAAATTTACAATTAATTACGACCATTCCACAAGGCAAGGTCCTCGCTCGGTGTTTGTGACGAGAGCCGCATTCTGCTACGGGGAATGTAAAATCGTAAATGACTGAGTCGGATCATGCAGCTGGGCTGAGCAAGACGGATGGTTAAATACATTTTTTTTCGCAAACTAATTACATGGAACTTGCATCGAAGGTTCGTCGTAGCAGCTATGCGGTACCGGTTCGCTTAGGATCGTAGCTGTTTTTGCGATTAATTCGTTTATACAAGCACCGTAATAACGGCATTCGCAAAGTGAATCGTAAATGAAACAATTTAAAACTAATAATAATGCGATGAATATTCGGACCAAAAGTGCCCTTTGGCAAGGTGTCATGGTCAGAGCTAATAGAAGTCATTTGCATTGACTCAAAATAGACAAAAACTACGAGAAATAAATGTCACTCTCAGCTCCGCTTGCAAACTAACTAACTTGAGAACTATAACGAGTCCAGTCAATAGTACAAGTTGAACAGTAGTTCCAATTCGTACTTTCATTTATCCTTTCAGTCATTTTCGGATTCAGTGAAAATCGTATACTGTGCAGTATCGATATTGAACCGAAGCTTGGATAATCGATAATAACAAAAATGATACACAATCAGTGTTGGTACAAAATCAAAATTTCAAAAATCTCGACTGATATTTTTCTCAAGTGAATTTTGTCCAAAAAAAAAACATTGATCACAAAACTCACTGCAGAAAAGTTCATTACTGATTTCTTGCAATTCGCACTGAAACTGATTTCACAGAGCAAAAAATCAGTTGTGAAAAGTTCACCAGCGAACATTCTGCTCGATTATATTCAAGAAAAAAGTTCGCACATTGAATATATCTGATATGATTCTCGAACAGAAGATTTTTGTGAAATCAAATTTTCAGAGTCGTTGTATCTGAACTGTTTGCAGAATACATGATGAATAAATTCGCCAATGAACAAAAACTGAGCCCTTCTGAAAATGTTCAGTGTGCGTAAGGTGGTTGATAAATGAATCAATAGTGGTGATGTATTTGATATTTACTCGGCACTACCGTATTCGTGGAGTAATATGATTAATAAAAGCAGCAACGGCTGTGAATGATAATTGTTAGAATGATAACATGAATAAGAACATTGTTAAAAACAATCACAAATTTAGCTTGAATAACGTTTGCCGAAATAACAGGAGCGCAGACTTTTGCTTTGCCAATTCAAACGCGCCATTCAAACACTGCGCCTACTGTGTGTTCGAGCAAAGACATCATATTACCAAGATATCCAGCTCTCACATTTCCCGAACAAATTATTGGCAACATCCGTTTTTGTGAGCAAGACGCCCTCAGGCGATTCCGCATCGAATCTCGTACATAGAAGTAGGGGAGAGAAATGTCAAATTCGTGCGCGCCAAAATAGCAGCACCGCGCACCCATACAATTCACGTGCTATGTTGAATGTGATGCCGTGCGATGGCGTTGCAGAACTGAAGATTGATTTCGCTCCAAGCTATGCTGTACTCCTGTTACTTCTATGAATTAAATTCAAGCTCAATAACGTTTTATTAGGTTAAATGGAGACAAACACGAGAAAAGGTCCTAAGTGCAAATGAGATTTCTCTTTGTTTACTTTCTCTTTCGAGTATTACGGCTCAATCAGCAATTCTTCCATCTAACACTTCGCATAGAATAATAGCAAAAACTATCAACTTTCGATAGAAACTGTGAAACTGCTTGGAAATTACTGGAATTTACCGTAATAATTGAAAGAGAAAGTTAACCAAGATAAACTGTCATTTGCACTTGGGACCTTTTCTAATGTTCATCGAGAAATCCAAATAATGCAGTGTAATCAGCCAGCTGGAATTAAAGCAGCCTTTCGTCGCTATAATCACTGTTTGGAATGTGGAAAAATATTATTGTTGTTACGCGCATCAATAATATCGCGGTTAGTATTTCTCAGTTGCGAGATTTTTTCACTCGAGATTTTTCATTGCTGAAAATATAACAAAAAAATCTTGCACCAATCACTTCGGTGTCGAACTGAAGCGTAGTGGAAATTCTGCTTCGAAATATCATCGGGGATTCTTCTCCCTATCGATTAGCTCTTCAGTTATATTTCTGTGGGTGAAAATTCGTCATCAAGTTTCGCTGACACAAAAATTCAGTTGTGAACTTTGAGTTTCAGAGTTTTGTGGATGCTTGTTTCATTATCAAAAATATCGGAAGTGATTTTTTCATTCACTGAGTTTTTTTTGGGAAAATCTCTTGACCTGATTTTTTTACGAGTGATAGTGAAATGAACTTTTTCTGATCATGATTTCCCCAACATTGTACACAATCTTTTTTACCTGTTGATGTTCATATCTGTAGTACTTTTGGTTTTCAAAGACGTTCTGGGGTGTGATTATTTTGATTTGACATATTTTAGACACTTTTATAACCAGTTTAGATTGAATAACGATTGATTCATGAGAATTGTAATTCGACTGACTCACCCTGTAGCTGGTATTTTGCAATCGTCTTGTCATCGGGAAACGAGCGACGTTGACACTGATACTCCCTTTTGTTTCAATGAGAGACGAAAATTCTTCGTTTGTTTTAGATGCGATCATTTACGAATGAGACAGTAAAGAAAAACGAATATGAGACTGTTGGATTGGATTTTTTCATTGAGAATGTTTGACTATTATATGTTCTGGTTAATTTCGATAGATTCATTTTACTATTGACGCTTATTCTAACTATGTGCATATAACCTTTGTATTAGTTGTGTCTATGAAAATGTCTATGAATGCTCCACACAAGAGTTTTGAAATATTGTAACCTAGTATTAGAATCATTAAGTTGAATCATCGATTTGATTTTCTGCGATGACCTGCGATCCTCTCTTGGTAAATTTCACACAGCGCCGATCATTGCAAAACTGTATCTTTTTGGTAAGGGCCGTAAAATACTCAGAGTATGAGGTGGAGCGAAGAAATGTAGAAAAATTCTATCACGGTTCATGCATCGAGAGGCAGCGAGTTCTAGTAGCATTATCTACCAGATTAACGATGTTGTATACATGTTGTAGAGAAGTATCAGGCCGCTCTCTGCCAAATTATCGGCAATCACCAACACTGCCTCCATTTACGAACTAAACGAGGGCTAGTAAAAAAAGTTTACGTTATCTGGAAATAACTTCGAAAAAAAAAGTTTGTGCAATGAACTTATTAAAAACTAATCACATCAGAATAACGTCATTGTTGACACTCGGTTATGTCAGTCTCAGAAGACAAAAATTTAAACGATTTTTTCAAAGTGTGTAAGGCCCGATTCAAAACTCCCCAAACCGCGCAAAACGGCTTCAAACTGCAGCCGTGACATATTGGAAAGTTTTACACGGAGCTGCAGTAGTTGCTACAAAGCAACCCCTCAATAAATGCCCAGAAAAAGAATGTCAAATTATCTTATCTGGCAGGCTATCTGCACCTGCGGGAAGCAAGGTGAAACAGTTTTTCCCAACAGGCACCATCAGTGCTGAAATTTCGAACACTGAATGCCTCCTAAAATGTCTATGCACTATACTTAATGCAGTACAATGAAAAATCACTATTTTGTTTGCAAATAACTCTAGACATCTCCTGAAAAGAGTGAAGGATGCAAAAGGAACCAAGTCCTAGGTTAAGAAATGAAAGAAAGATACCGTAGACTACTATTCGAGCTCTTGAGAAAAAAGCTTTTTACACCTAGAAAAAACATGTAAATTTACGTCTTCTAAGACCGATATATACGAGCGTCAAAAATGACTCATTTTTACGGTAGATTTAATGCATTAAGACATACTTTTTCGTGCTGAAACATGTAAAATTACACACCTGCTTGAAAGACGACAAATCATACTTGTAAAACTCAGTCATTTTACAAATTACGTCCTAATGAATTGAGTTTTATATGGGTTTGCGTCATCTGTAAATTTCATCATTTTTTTTGCTATGTTGTTTAGTCGAGACTATTTCGCTTAGTGGCAAAAGGTTTGCAACCCCCAATAATTGATCCTCTGTTTGTAAACTGAGTTTAAAGACTATCCCGGAAAGTATGAACGCATCCAGTATTCGTTGAGAATTAAACAAAAGTGTTGGATTATCTATTTTTATTATGTTTTTCTAACTGTCTTTGACAGCAGAAACATGTTTCTTAGGATACGCCTTCGTCAATGCCCAATATTCTTCAATTGGTCTTATTTTCGTGCAATTTTGTGTATTCGAAAGTAACATTTTCGGTGGTATACCATTCTACCGTTGATTTTATGTTTTAGCAAGACATAAAACCACAAGACAAAAGGATCCTTGTGACTTCGAACCATAAAAAGATGTCGTTTTCGTAAACATTCCTTCGTGTGTGTATCGCTGTTCGTCGAAAAAGTTTTGATGAAAAGTGGCCTAAAATCTTCCGTAGCCTAAAATAGCTTGCCAGATCAAAGCTTTTTTACCAATTCTTTAGACCGGAATCGATCCTGTAATATTATGGCACCGGAAACGATTCGCAATCTGATTTCATAGAGGTTTCGAATTCCCAGCAAACATCTTTTCGTACACCCTCGATCGATAATTATTGTTTCGGACTGCAACTTTTTCCACCAAATTCCGCACTGAAACCTTATTCTTCTGCTCTAACACTTTCAGTAAACGTTTTAACCTCAAAATATTTTACCTTCGCCGAACATGCTGATCACTCTTCGCACGGCTTTCTCACTAATTTCCTCCATTTTGGCTCCTTTTCTACTTTCGAACAGTCCGAATCCAATATTTTGAAGTTGTGTTCTGCTGAAAGTATTTTGGAACAAACTGATAGAAATAATTAAACAAATGGTGAGAGAAAACTGTGAAAAACAGGACGCAGTTTCCGGTGCATTTCATTACATCTCAATTGTACCAGTGAAACTTACTCACTAGCCAGAGGAGATCAGCAAACAAACATCACTTGCAAACCCAAACTACGGTGATTGATAAAACTTCACAACTGTTAGCTTGGTCGGCTACATGATTGACATACCATCGGTTGTATGGTTCTGAGTTGGCTGCTTTCCGTACGTAGAGGAAACGTCATTTTCTAGTTGATGGTTAAAGGATTTCCCCCATCTTTTCCTTTCGGAAAAGAAGGGTATTACAGTGGAAAAACGACTCCCGGAGAGACAAACCCGCAGTCGGAAAAGCAGCTTACTGTGACACCAATTAAACAATACCGAGACTCCCTTTACGATTTTCTGACACTGCTCTGCTGGATTCGTACCAGTGCTCTTTTTCTCCGCTCGCCTCCTTGGATTTGAAATTTTCATTGCCATTATTTGTCCCATCGGCTGCATCGACAATCGGAAGCTGTTTGCGACGGGGGGAATACATGGACGATAAATTGTCTGATGTTCAAACACATTAAACATCATGTGCAAACGTCAGTCAATGGCCGGGCTGCAACATGGATGTGATTGGCTGCCGGAGACAGTGAACAAAATGTTTCACCAGCTAGCCTTCCGTCAAAGGAAGAAGCTGTTAGTTCGGACACCAATGTACGACAAGCCGATAAGTAAGTAAACCAGGGTAGATGAGGCATTCGTTTTCAGTCTTTCCCAATACGTGATTTTGACTAATCCTTTAGACTAACGAATTGCCCTCGATTGTGTCTTTTTCTGCTGTAATTCTTTTCCAAACATACCAAGAGTGCATGGATTCTTTAGAGGCTGTATACGAAAAAAAATGCAACAAACAAAAATAGCCTTAATTCATTTTAAGGCTAGGTTCCTCCAAATAATTTTTAAAGAAATCGAAAATTTTTTTTTCGATTGCTACAAAATGCTTGGGACTTATTCATTAGTCCCGAGGGTACACGTGGCTATAAAGTTGATAGAAAAAGGGTGGACGGCGCGTGCCCAGGCAATATTAGCTGCGAATAAAAGCGTTGTTCGGCTTTTTCTCAGAAACCAAGTTTTTTCAACACGTGTATTCCAAACCTATTGCGCGTATTAATATGAACCGAACGGAATTTTAATCTATAGTCGGAACTGTAACTAAAAATATTCATTATTATTTAAAAAAGTTATTAACATTCAAAATTGCATAAAATGGGTAGAACATCGAAAAATGGTCACCGTTTCATATTTTCTCGGTGGAAATTTTTCATTCTATTTCTGACTATAGCCAATTCGACACAGAATATGAAACTGTTTTGCTTTTTGCCACGCAACACTTTTTCTTAGACACTTTATTCGAAATTTTTCTTAGACACTTTATTCCACTTTTTTTCCATGCTTTTCTTGTTCGCCCAGATTTTTTTTTGATAGTGCGTAAATCTTCCGAGCTTTGCGGATTCTTCTCCTTGCGTACTAAAACAACATCGTTGACTTCGTACTTCTCCATCATCGATTTCAGAGCGTAACCTTCGTGGAACCGAATTAAGATCAGAAACCACTTCTGGAGGCATTCTTCTTTATATAAACCGTTGATGATGGTGGTCGATTTAAATTTGCCGCACACACAAATCGCCCGCCGCACCAATTTTAAATTTGTTGGTTTTCTTTTTCCGAAGCATCTACGCAGGACTTGATGACGAAAACCTACAAATCTGGGATCGGCTAGGTGTCCACTTTAATGTTTGTCTCGTCGTCCATTACGATGCATTTTGGCTGCATTTACCACTCGTGGTGTAGGTCCCTGATGCGAGATTTGGCCTTCGTATTCTGTTTATCGGTTCGGTTAGGCACCTTATTTATATTATAGACATGAAGTTCAGCCAGCTTCATTGTCTGCTCAACAAATCAAATGGGAAAATTTTACGTTCTTGGCCTCTCTAGACTCGAAAAGTTCGAAGTGTGAATTTGAAGGATTTGTTACAGATGCTTTTACTTTGTTTTAGTTCATTGATAATAATTCGGTCTAGTTTTACACGTACATGCAACAGAGTATTTTTTTGAGGTCAGGTTCCTCCAAAAACGTGTTTTTAATTGAAATTCCATTTATTGTGTAAAAACTTGTTTTAATCCTCCTAGTGGTGTGTACTGATGCCTTTCTCATATTAGTTAAGTTTAAAAAAAAATACCACTAGAAGATTTTGTGAATGGAATTCTTTTTTCACTTGAATAAAATTAGTTATGTCAAATTGATAAGAATTTTCCTTTATTTTACACCGTTCCACTATATGACGGATTGGAACTTTAAGTACACTGTACGGTATGGCTCCGGAACCGGAAATCAGATTCGGATTAAATTCAACAGTAACCGATGAGGACTATAGGACCTTTCATTTGAGCCTAGGTTTGTGAAACTCGGTCAAATTATCTCCTAGAAAAATGAGTGACATTATTTGACACATACTCACACACATGCATACATATATACATGCATATACACAGAGACATTAGTTAGCTCGATGAACTATTCATTAGTTATTTTTTAAGTGATTGCATAACCTTTCTATATGATACTTTTATAGAATAGATTCATTATGTTTTTTTAATTATACTAAAAAGTGGCTACAAATTGAATAAAAGATAATATCAAGGATGATAAACACTAAAAATGGTCTGCTAATGACGGTTCATCTATATTTACTTTTCTTGAAATTATTTTAGTGTAATTTTGTATGTTTTCTAAAATTTCTTCTGATAAGATGGAAAGATACGCATAATGTAAGACAGTAAAAAGAAATTATTGCCAATTACATCAAAATAAACATTATTTCTAAAAAAAACTAGCTGCCATTTTCAGATTCGGTTAATTGACTTGCGCTTTAATTTCTTATCATTTTCATATCCATATTTTCTATTCAGAATTTTGATTTCCCGATACCGATTGACAGATTTTTCTCCTGGAAAAATAGAGTTAAATGTGGAAACCCTGCACGCTATACGAAATTGGACAAAACACGCTGCGAACGGAGCAAAGCCGGTGGTTATTTTTTTCTTTTTTAGTTCCAGCACGTATCGACGTGTACCGGTTTTGCATCGTCATTTTGCATGACGGTTTGAAAGTTTTGACACTCATCGTCATATAATTTCGGAAGCGAAAGTCGGATCTGAATAAAATTGTGCAGTATCATTCAAAACAATCGGAGCTTTAATTTGATTCGCGAGCTGTGAAAATCGGCTTAACCGTTGCTGAGAAATCTAAGTGAGTTTCATTTTTGGAGCTTTTGTTCACTATTATCGGTGATTTCGGAACCGGAAACCGGGGACTAGTAGTTCCAAAGTAGGTTTATATATCAACCAACTAAAAGGATCAGCCTACTAGATGAATTTTTCAGACAGTTTAATGGGATTTGTACCGGTTTTTGACCATCGTATGTGAAAAATACTATTGAAATTGGTAATTTTTCACTTATCACGCTTTAGTTTCGGAACCGGAAGTCAGATCTGGATAAAATGTTCTACAAGTTTTTAGCAAACTATAAGACCTTTCATTTGAATATTAGTTTGTGAAAATCGGTTGAGCTGTTTCAGAGAAAATTGATTGCACACTTTTTCTCTAATTTTCGCATATTACCATGCAAACTTCGGAACCGGAAGTCAGATCCAAATGAAATTCAATAGCAGGCTATGGGTCCTTGAGACCTTTCATTTGAGTCTTAGTTTGTGAAAATCGGTTCAGTCATCTCCGAAAAAAGTGAGTTCATATTTTGGTTACATACAAACACACACACACACAGACATTTGCTCAGTTCGTCGAGCTGAGTCGAATGGTATATAACATTCGATTCTCCGGGCCTCGGTTCAAAAGTCGGTTTTCACAGTGATTGCATAGCCTTTCTATATGGGGAAGGCAAAAAAGGAAGTTTATGTTTCGTTTATGTCTTTTTCGAAAATACAACCCGTATTTATACCTGCCAATATAGAAAAAGACCAAAGCAACTTTAAAATTCTTTTCGGTAGTGCCATCTATTGGCTAGTAGTCATTACAGTGTTAACGTTTTTTCTGTTTTTGTTTTCCGAGTGCTCAAAGTTGTCAAAGAGTCGATTTCGCGAAGTCGAATGAAGAAAGCAGCGATTTAGAAGAAAAATTTTCAAAAAGAAGTTTATGTTTCGCTTATGTCTTTTTCTCCAATACAACATCGTATTTATACCTGCCAATATAGAAAAAACTACCGCGACTGAAATTTTTTTCGGTAGTAGTGTGCCATCTAGTGGCTAGTAGTCATTACGATGTTAACGGTTTTTCGGTGACAGAGCGCCATATAGTAGCAAATTGCAGAAACCAATTCAATCATTTATGCTGGTTGAAAACAGAGATGGCATTTCACCAGAGTGATAAACGCTAGAGTCAGATTTCTGCCACACCGAGGATGAAAAAAACGAAGCACCGCACAAAGAGGATAGCGCACTTCTTCTCAGTGTCGAATAGACAGCATTTGAGTGTGTGCTTGTGGTTAAAGCAGCTGGCGCGAGTGAAACACATTCTCTTCGCATGAATCGCTCACACGCGCTCTCGTCTAAATACACCCAAGTGACCACTGGCGCGTGTTGTTGAGCGAACACTTCTGTGAACTTCAATTAATAGAGAGTAGATCTGGCCTTGCTATGAAAAATTTGCAAGGAAAACCGAAAATTTTACGATAAATTGTTTTATTTTGCTGATTTTGCGTGTCCACGCTTCATCTACGAAAACCATACAGCAGAGTGCTCACCGGCGTGTACACCTCTGTGAAAGTATCTGCATCCACCTCAGAGAATTTATTAGCTAATGCTCTAGCACTTCGGTGCGATTCAGTGGGAGAGGTAAAAGGAAATAAACAAACGCACTCATGATGCGTGCACACTTACACAACAGTGGTGTATAAATGTGAAAGAGAAGAGCTCTCGTTGAAGTTGTCAGTGCGAGGGGAGAAATTTTGCTTGCTCTTCGTCACACAGAGGAGATAGACATCTCTGGTTGAAAACAACGTTTTATTTCTCTAATTCGACTAAAAATTAGTTGAATGGTAATGAAGTGTGCCTTAGCTAAGAAATGACAGCACGTTTAACTGGTGAATTCAACTAAAAAAATCACCATTTGAACAAATGTTTTATTATTATTAAGGGAATTAGAATTATAAAATCTAAATTAGCAAAAGTAAGATTTTTTTAGTTGTCTCAAAAAATAACTAACAAAAATCAGAAAATCAACTAATTTTTTCGCCGAAATTCTGATTTCGGTCTTTCCGTGAACCAACTTCTCGGTCGCGTGTATCTTCGGACTAACCGTATATCATTTCGAAGAATATTTTCTAGCAATTTATGGAAGAAAAAGTTTTTCAAATCATTGAAATCATCAATTGAAATAATGCTTGATGAATCATTGTTTCTGGTCTACGCAACTTCTGGTTGAAACGAATCCTGTTTGTAATCTATACATATAGCAAACCGCACAAGAAGCATATATTCTTCTTTTCAATTCAAGCTGTCCCTGTTTTTTTTTTGTTGTATTCGAGCAAAATGTTCGTCTGGCCTACGAAAGCCCGACACTGTAACTCACCGAATGGATGCAAGTTTCATTCTTTTACTTACGTCACATCCAGCAGAGACCATCGCCATAAACCAGTCATTCGGTAGAGCAGCATTTGCTTTCGCTCCCTTGGCTAGTCCGAGTAATTGATAAATATATGTGCACTTGCTTATGTGACACACACAAAAAAAAAGAAACAATGGCGGTTTCTGATATTGATGTCGTCTGAGACGAGACAAACTGGGTCGTTTCATTGGTGTTGCCATTCTTAGATATAAACTCGGAGTATGTTTTGACTGTCTGATGGAATGCAACAAGTGGTGACTGAGTGCTGTTATTGTGGTATTAGGGTCACATAAGCAGTGCTTTGCACCCCACCACCGTTCGTTCTACACATTGACCAGATATCTTTCCCCGGGCAGTTATAGATGGAAACCATTGTAAAGAGCATTGTGTTTGAAATGATTGATTAGGGTAGCATGCTTCTACTCAGTAAGAATTGAGGAAAAAAATCATAGAAATCGAAATCAAACTATATTAATTCTAAAAGTGTCTATAAAATCGCGTTTTGTAAAATTTACTATACTCACTATTTGTACAGTAGAACATCTTATTCTTGAGTCTTTTTTTTTGTTGAGAAAACCCCTTCCATTGACTTAATGCTCAGCAACCGTCATCTGCCTGAACCGTGATGAATAAAATCCTGTAATACCGTCGGCACCAGCAGCCCCTTTTCTCTTCGCAAACCGATAACCCACACGGTAGTGCGGCATACAAGACCAGCCAGTATAGTTACTTCTCGAGTGGCAAATATTCCGTCTTGTACGGCAACTCAATCCCCAAAGGGGGTCTCGGGAAACACTGTGGTACAAAATTCAGACACATGGGATACAAGTGCATCACAAAAGAATCTTTTCAGCTCGGCATTTTGATTGCAGTCTATTGAAGCTTGCTGCTGCTTCTGGTGCTGCTTTTCCTGCTCCCCATGTCCTCGATTTACGAAAATCCGGCCCTCGCACCGAGCGGGTTCATTGTGATCCTGTACCCCGTGCCTGTGCTTGTGGCCGCCAGTAGCGCTTCCTTCGTCGGTAGGTGCAGGGGTGACTTTTCCATTGCATCACATATTATGCAGCTTCTGGAGTCAAGAAGATGTTTTTCCCTTTTCTTAAATCTCCAGTGTTGGTGAAGTGAAGGTGAATGTGATGGAATTTTGCTGCACGAGACGGCACATTCCGATAATGGAATAATGTATGAAATTTTCCTAGGAATTTTGGGTACCTTGAGTATTTTAAAGCTCGCTTAATGCAGCAGTGGCATCACATTCTTCCGAAGAGCTACCGTTCGCGTTCCTCGAAGATTCGGATCGAAATCGGTGCCATTCTAGCAAGCGTTGTTCCATCAGCCGCCTGCAGGAGTCACTTTTCGTGATTGGTTCTTGACTTCGCGTTCAAGTGCTCTGGAACGGGTTGGGAATGGACGGGATTGCTAGAAGAAGAAGTATGAGAAAACGAGCTAAATTTCATCCTTCAAACACACCATTTTTATTATTATGTTAATCAACGTCAAACTCATTTATAATGCAAAGTATTTCCTCTTGCGTTTTTCTTTCCCGACTACCTTTCGGAGAAAGGACCATTCCAGATGGCGGAGCAGAAAATAGAGGAAGCAAAAAAAAACCGGCACGACAACGATGACGAACGACCGCGTCGTAGACGTTGATCTGCAGGCAATGGTTCTCGGGAACCGCCCGAGCTACGACAACTCTTCTTACATTGTCTTTAGCATCTTTTAGAGCAACTTTGCTAGAGTGCATGATCTGGTTGCACAGTTTCAATAGAATACTTTTCGCTGGTTGTTTGCTTTGCTGCAAATCCATCTTTGGCGTTCGTATTTTGTACAAATGACCCGAACTTATTGTACGTGTTGAGCAATTCTTCAGCATATTTACCATTCAAAATCAAAATCGATCTGGTTTTGTCTTTCTCTTGAAGCGGATATAGAATTGCAGAAAAACCTCGACTTATGATTCGAGCCACGCACCCTTTAAATTTATAAGAATTTTTCTACCGAGTTCTGAGCCAGTATCAGGTTCCGAATTCGCCCGGGTTGGCGGTTCAATGCATACGGGTCTTAAAAGCCAGTTGTCACACGTTCGAGTCCCGACTTGGAAGGATTCATAGTGTCAGTAGGATGATTCTGTCGCAATTTTCCACTGCCCATACAGAATCGGATCGCGAACCGAGAATAAGCGACCGTTTATTGCCTCAGAGAGAATCCCCACAGCAGCGAGTTAATCTTTGATTCTCAGACAGGTCATCGAGAGAAATTATCTCTCGCACTGGTGTATTCTATGTTAAATGAACCATGCCGGTTTTTTGTTGCTGCGATGATATCCGTCTCTCTTTGATGATACTGATTGAATCGTGTGAAGAGTTTTTTTTTTTTTATAAAATTTTTTTATTCAGGCCAATTTGCGTACAAGCTTTACGTGGCCGAATGAGCCATTTTTTTATTAGATGAAATAATTTTTTTACCGTTGGATCTCGTTGTCACCCTTTTTCTAGGGGGAGAGGAGCTTCCATTTTTATCTTGCGATGAGTGAGGGGCACTTTGTTCGTCGCTCGTCTCGTCCTCCATTGCCGCATCGGTGGTATCGTTGTTGGTTTCCGTTTTTTCTTCGTTTTCCTTGTAATTCGCATTCTTGGGTTGGTTGTTAGTTGCTGTAGACGCGCCTTGTTGTGCATTAATTGCAGTTGCTGGTGGGTTTGATGGTACAACAGGAGTACTGCGCTCACTAGTTTCCGTTGTTGGGCGGTTGTCCTTATTTTTGTTTGAAGATGTCCTTTTTGCAGTTTCAGTGCAAGGTTTGCCGTAGTGTGCAGGTTGTTCACAAAACTGACATGTAACCAGTTGATTTTCATACGTAATCAGCGTTTTACACGGATGTATCCCGTCTTGATCACAAATGATGTAAGATGGAATTGCTTTACGTAGTTGCATACGTACCACTCGCACGCCATTCCGGATACCCGGAAAAAAATTCCGCCATACTTCCCTTTCGATGGAAAGAACTTCACCGTACTGTGACATACTCTTCCGAACATACCCATCGCTGGTCTGCGGGGGAAGGTCATGCACGCGTACTTCTATGGCATTGTCCACCATGTACACAGGGATTTTATATTCAACATTGTCATGATCAATACTGTGCATTCCGTTATTAACCGAAGCAAATGCAATTGCATCTTTTTCACGTTTGAACATAATGTACACACAGTTAGACGCCTTGTTGAATTGAATCTCACTTACATCATTAACGTTTAGATGCATTCGTTCCTTAAGCAAGATTTCAATTTCGGTTGCTGCTGGTCTAACTTTACAGCGCTTGAAATCAATACAAATTGAATTTGGCCTTGTAGGCTTTGTTAAATCGTATTTGCCCATTTCGTACACTCTATTGTTCACTACACTGTATTGTCTTTGTTTTTATCGTCTCGACCGTAAGCAATTGTCGACTGCGTCTTATGGGATGCGAGCACGAACTGTGTGTGTGTGAAGAGTTGCTAGTGAGCGTTCTTTGATACGATAAAAACCATCTTTGGACGCACCGTTACAGTTCTGGAAGCAAAAGCAGTAAAAGTTGCCAAATTCAACAATCAGTAAACTAAAACGAACGATAACCGTGTGTAAGAAACATGTCAGTTTTATTCGTATTCGCGTCCTCTAGTTAACACGTGGATCAATAAGTCTCGAGACTAAAGCAGAGATGACGCTCGTAGTAAACCAGTAACCACGTCTTTCTAGAGTACTAACCTTTGCTTGAAACGGGTCAAAATTTTAAGTCGATCCAACCAGAAACAGCTGAGTTGTCGAGGTTGGAGTAAAGTCGTTTTGTAGTTTGTTTAAAAAATGGAAAAAAACGAGTTTCGTGTTTTGATAAAACATTGTTTTTTAATTGGTAAAAATTCCGTGCAAATGAAACAATGGATTGAAAAACGTTATCCGGGCTCTTGTCCATCAAAAGCAACGATTTGTCGGTGGTTCGCCGAGTTTAAACGTGGTCGTTCCGACACAAATGACGCGGAACGCTCGGGTAGACCTGTGGAAGCCGTTACACCGGAAAATGTGAGTGAAGTGACAAAAATTATAATGAAAGATCGTAAAGTGAAGCTCCGTGAGATCATATGGAAGTGTATTTACTATCCTTCATGAAAAATTGAGCATGAAAAAGGTTTTTTCCAAGTGGGTGCCGCGATTGCTTTCGATGGAACAAAATGCACCCTGCCACAAGTCGATGAAAACAATGGCGAAATTGAACGAATTGGGCTTTGATCTGCTTCCCCACTCCCCATACTCGCCAGATTCAGCCCCCAGTGACTACTGGCTCTTTGCTGGTCTTAAAAAAATGGTCCAGGGAAGAAGATTTGGCTCAAATGAGGAGGTCATCGCTGAAACTGAAGCTTATTTTGAAGCGAAAGATATTTTTTTTTAAAACATGGTATTGAAAAATTGGAAAAAACGTTGGAACCATTGTATCACCCTAAAAGGTGATTATGTTGATGAATAAAAAGAAATTTTGCAAAAAAAATGTTGTTTCCATTGTTAGCCTCGGGACTTAGTGATCCATGTGTTATGTCTGTGACATTAGCCACCCGCCTTTTCAAAACTTCAAAAATTCTACGATCAAAGCGCCAGGAAGGAGTAAATGTGCAAGAGCTTCATTATTAAAAAAAACTATTTCAGTCAACACGAAAACGATGACGAACTGGCATCACAGATGAGATATTTCTATGTGGTCATATAAAAAAGATATTTGGAATTAGTCCAGACCTTACAAGGGTGCATGGCTATTTTCGGTACTTCCAGAGCCAGACCTGGGATCCGGAATAGCTGAAATTAGTTCGTTTGGTCAGCAACTAGCATAACCTAAAAATTGAGACAGTTTCAGACCAAATTCAGAAGAATTTTTACGTTCTTGCCTCACCGTTCTATATGCCAGGTTGCGATTTTCTACACACTACACTGTATTTCCGGAATCGGAATTCGGATCTGAATAAAATTCTACATCCATTTATAAAAACCTATTTTAATCCACCTAGTGGTGTAATGATGCCTTTCTCATATTACTCATTACATCATGAATATAACCGTGAAATTCGCAAAAACAACTGTTTATTGAATAGGAATAGGATAATTTGTTCGGATCTAATCTCACAAACTCTATAAATCCTGTTTAACCTGTAGTTCCGGAACCGAAAGTAGTATCCAGAACAAATTAAGGAATTCCGTATGAAACTGTAAGACTTTTCTTTTGAACCTATAAGTTTGTGAAAATCTATTCGGCCATCTCCAAGAAAAGTGAGTGAGATCCTTTTTGCAGTTTCTAATCACAATTTCCAATTCTCCGAAACCGGATTCAGATGAACGGAATAGCCGAAGCTGGTTCGTTTGCTACCAACAAATATGACCTACAAATTGGAACAGTTTTGAACGTAGTTAAACTTATACTTACTATCTCATGCTCTATTTCGTTTAAACCAATTAAACTAAATCTAACGAAGCGAACCTGCGTTTCTGTTACTACTGCGTGCTAAACAGCATGAATCAGCAGCATGAAACATGTAGTAGGATTGTTATTATTATTATTGACATCACTACACAACGTGTACGAAATAGAACAAAGCACGCCTTGTTCGTTTTGTGTTTTCTTCTTCTTTCTGTGTTGTACATATTGTCACTTTATTTGGCGATTTGAAAATTTTGACACTCATCGTCCTGTAACTGCGGAACCGGAAGTCGGATCCGGATGAAATTTCACAGTAGGTTTAAAGACAGTATGAACTTCAATTCAAATTGTGAAAATCGGTTCAAGCATCGCAGAGAAATCGAAGTGAATTTAGTTTTAGGAGTTTTTCTTCTCCACTTTCGGTGCTCTCGGAACAGGAAAAGAGGGGACCAGTAGTGCCGAATTAAGTTTTTATGCCCACAAACTAACAAGCTCTGCAAACTAGAAGAATTTATCAGACAGTTTTATGGGATTTGTACCTGTTTTTAACCATCGTTCGTGGAAAAATACTAATAAAATTGGTAATTTTCCACTTATCACGCTTTAGTTCCGGAACCGGAAGTCGGATCCAGATAAAATGTTCCACAAATTTTTAGGATATTATAAGACCTTTCATTTGAATCTAAGTTTGCGAAAATCGGTTGAGTTGTTCCAAAGATAATTGAGTGTAAACTTTTTCTCAAATTTTCACATATTACTATATAACTCCGGAACCGGAAGTCACATTCGAATGAAATTCAATAGCAAGCTATGGGACCATAATACCTTTTATTTGAATCTTAGTTTGTGAAAATCGGTTCAGCCATCTCTGAAAAAAGTGAGTGCATATTTTTTTCACTTTTTTGGTACATATCATCCTATATCTCCGGAACCGGAGTCGGATCGGAATGAAATTCAATAGCAGGCTATGGGACTATGAGACCTTTCATTTGAATCTTTGTTTGTGAAAATCGGTTTGGCCATCTCTGAGAAAAGTGAGTGCATATTTTTGTTACATACACACACATACACACACACACACACACACGGACACACACACACACACACAGACATTTGCTCAGTTCGTCGAGCTGAGTCGAATGGTATATGACATTCGGCCCTCCGGGCCTCGGTTAAAAAGTCGATTTTCACAGTGATTGCATAGCCTTTCTATATGAGAAAGGCAAAACCTAATACTTTTCGTTTAAATCTAAGGGTTGCGAAGATCGGTTTAGCCGTTTCTGAGAAATTGGAGTGATTTCCAGTTTGTAGCACACTAGAACTTTTCTGATACTTCTGGATCCAGGAACGTTGACATTTGGTTATAAACTAATCATACCTGCCTAATTGAAGAATTATACGGCTATTTGAATGTATTTGGTTCGATTTTGCTGTGTCATGTATAAAAACACGCTCTAGAAAATTAAAATTTTTATACTTATTACCCTGTAATTCCGGGAAAGGAAGTCGCATTCGGATGAAATTTGGTAACGTTATATGGGATTGTAAAAACTTTCATTCGTACGTAAGCGTGTAAAAATTGGTTTAGCGGTCTGTGAGAAAATCGAGTGCATTTTTTTCATTGTTTTGCACATTTTATCTCGTTACGGAAGTTCGGTCCCAGTAAAACTTTATAGCAACCTATGCTACCAAGAGACTTTTCATTTGAATCTAAGTTACTATAATTCTTTCGCTTACCGGAATACTAAATTCTTTTCTGTCCAAGGAGTCGATTCTTTCGCATTTTTAAGAGATAAGAGATTCATTTTATTTAGATATAAGGAGTGTATCGAAAATAAGCTATCCACAAATTTTTCTTTCAAATTATGATAAAAAACGGTATTTTATTCAAACTAAACTTTTATCCTTTATTGTACGAGGTTAAACTTGAGCATAATGAAAACCGGATGAAATTTAAGTTATTCCTTCACGAATTGTCGAACTTTTGATCGAACACTCTTCATCAAGTTACGGACATGTGTTGCATCGCATTTTTTGAACGCTTGAGCCCAAATTTTTTTGAACTCCTGCATGTTCCCAGCTGCCTTACCAGTCTTTTTGAAGACCCTCTTCACGATTGGCCAGTAACGTTCGATGTGTCGAAGCTGAGGGCAATTTGGTGGATTGATATTTTTCTCAACGAAATTTATACTCTTTTCCGTAAGCCAATTGAAAGTGGTTCTGGCATAGTGAGCCGACGCTAAATCCAGCCAAAACAGTGAAGATGCTTCTATGCTTCTTATATAATGGCAGCAATCTCTTCTGGAGACACTCAGATCGATAGATTTCTGCATTTATAGTTCCGGTAGTGTAAAAAATGGTTGACTTCAAACCACAGGAACTTATTGCTTGCCATACCAGAACCGCTTACTTCTAAATCTTCGACAACAACTTGTGTTTAAAGTTTCACTATTGTTCAATTCAATCACATAGCTAACATTCTGCAGCGTTTTGCATTGGTTACATGTATGCACGATATGTGAAAACATTATAATGTTATTAGAGTCCATGTCTAGAATCAAGTTCATTTACAATTCCAGGTGAAATGAATGAGCTTCGAACTCAGAGAGCCACGGTCGTCATGGGTTCGAATCCAAACAGAGGAAAAATTTTATTCATACTGGAGCGATAAAAACATACAATATAAAAGTAGTACGCCAAAACAGTATAAATAGTGATAGTCATGTATACCTGTTGAATATTAAGTACTTCTTTCAATATTTTAATTTCATTTGTAAATCAATGTTTTATAATTTATATTCTTACCTTTCTCGTATAGAAAAGTTATGCAATCACTGTGAAACCCGACTTTTGAACCGAGGCCCGTACGGCCGAGTGTCATATACCATTCGACTCAGTTCGTCGAATACGCAAAACGTCTGTGTGCGTGTATGTGTATATATAATCTCACTAGGTCTTCTCGAAGATGGCTGGACCGATTTTCACAAACTTAGATGGGAAATGAAAGCTCTTATTGTCCCATACAAAATTTCTGAATTTTGTTTGGATCTGATTTCCGGTTTAGGATTTATGGGATAAAATGTGCAAAAAAATCAAAATATGTGTACTAATTCTTCTCAGAGATGGCGTGACCGATTTTCTCAAACTTAGATTCAAACGAATGATTCTTCACAAAACTTTTGAATCTCATTTGTATCCGACTTCCGGTTCCGCAATTATAATTAGGTAATTAGTGTAAAAATTCCAGTTCAAAATTACTTACTCGCGTTTTCTTAGAGATGGCGTAACCAACTTCAACAAACTTTGATTCAAACAAATGGTCTTATGGTCCCATGCAAAACTTCTGAAATTCATTTAGATCCGACTTTCGGTTCCGGAATAATAGGGTAAAGTGTGTAAAAACTATTATACCATCACATAGAGGGACGAATTGACCTCAAGACTACTCCATTTGATAGTTATTATCAGTAGACGGCCAAACAAATTAATTTCGGCTATTCTGGTTGCCAGTTTCCGATTCCGGAGGCACAGTAAATAGTAGTTATATTTTCTCAAATCGATCTCACTCACTTTTCTCAGTGATGGCGTGACAAATTTAATGATATTCTTTGAAAACCCTTACAATATGGGTATTTCCGGAACGGAATTGATGATCAAATGTCGGAAAACGATGTTTGAGATTTTTCAGAAATTCAAGATGGCGACTTCCGGTTTCTTGGTATTCCTTGAAAACCCTTACAGTATGGGTATTTCCGAAAAGGATTTGATGTGGTTCCATAAAAACGATGTTTGTTATCGTTCTGGATCCAAGATGATACCTTCCGGTTTATTGATATTCTTTGAAAATACTCATAATATGGATATTTTCAGAACAGATTTGGTGATATAGGTACCAAGAAAGAAAGATGTTTGTGATCATTTAAAAATCTAATTCTTTCCTAAAATACCCATATTGTGTGCTTTCAAAGAATATCAAGTAACCAGAAATCGCCATCTTGAATTTCAGAACCACTTCAAAGCTCGTTTTCCGACATCTACTCATCAATTCCGTTCCGAAAATACTTACGTTGTAAGGAACTTAAAGAAATATCAAGAAATCGGAAGTCGCCATCTTGAATTTCAGAACCACCTCAAACATCATTGTCCGGAATCTACTCTTTAAACACGTTCCTAAAATACCCATATTGTAGTTGTTTCCATGGAATATAAATGAGCCGGAAATCAAAATCTTTTAACGAAGTAGGTTCGTAGAAGAAGTTTACATTATTTGGGATTTGTAAAAAAAGATTACGTTATTTGGGATTTGATTCGTAAAAGGAGTTACTTAAAAAAAGAGGTAACGTATAAAAAGTGTTCGTAAACGGAGGTTTGGGTGTATAAGTAAACGGCCAACTAAACCTATTCCGGTTTATCTTTCAAGAATCGAAGAAAACTATTTTGAAGAATACCACAGTATTATATACTGCAAGATACAAAACATTTATAACTCTATTGCATTTAATCATTTTCAGAACTGAAATAATGTTGAGTTATAACGCGTCGTGGTTACTAGCTGACAGTTGATTCAGCCACATTCGACAATTTTGTTAAGCTGGTGTGCGAGTAGTTTGTATTTTTGCGATGCGCGAGCAAAATTTTGACGTGTTGCTACTCTTACTTCGAAATCATTTACCGACTATCAAAATCTACCAGCCTACTACACACACCCACATATACCTGGGAAAAGTTTATGGTGAACAAGTTTTTTTTTTAAATACACACATCATGACCCGTTTTCAATCGTAACTATCACTATCATCCCAAAGTTTCTCCTTGTCATATATTTCATTCATTCATCCAGAACAAAATGAGCAAAAATGAATAATGAACACGCACACTAACAGCACAAGATGATTGAACAATGGCAAATTGGTTGGGCTTCTTTTGTTAAACTTTTATTATGAACCTTATAGCCTCATTATGCTTCTGTTCAACAATTCTGAACTGATGGAGTGCAATGGATTCGTTCCGTTGCTCTGCCAGCGCATTAGTCTGATTTAGGCTCGACCACTGAACCATCGGAATGAAACTCCCTATTCCAATCCGAACCGATTCGAGTCCGTCTGCAAAAGTGTACCTTGTATGCATCTCTATTTTCAAACCCAACAGTCATCTGGACTGCAAGGATAGCGGTTGGAAATTGGTATGGCCGCAACTATCTTATCAAGCACATTCAGTTTTCTTTTCCGTTTTTCCGTTCGGTTTTCCGCTTGTACTTGCTCGTTGTATTCGAATGACCAGCTCCTTTTATTGCTTTCCTCATTCGAATAAAATACTGCTAGCGTAAGACATTCGGCAGCCGGGGCCGCGTCAGGTTGAGCATAATAAAAAAAAACGGCATAGAAATTGCTACGCCTGGCGAAAAACACGCCCCCCTCCCCCCATGCATTTTCGGTTGGCATGACGACGGGTGGAACGATGTTGTTGAGGTAAAAGAAATTTGCATCGCATTAAGCGAATGAACTGAAGCAAACAGAAACTTTAAATAATATCAAATCATCGAACGGAAACAGTTTTACCGACGTGTCTGGGAATAATAGAAATTTACCCGGCCATTCGATAGACTTTGTTTGCTTTTGATATCCGGTACTTAACTCGTACTAATTGGTTTTGTTTTTTTTTTCTTTTTATATCTCATTGCAGGTATGATGCACTGACTGGAGTCAAAATCTTGCTGATCTAGGATGCTTTTGCGAAACATAAGCTTTGGAGCATTGGAATCAGTTAAATTCTCTCTTTTAATTTCTCCAAACACCGACTTCAATATTGATCATTATCTTTGTTTGAACTTATGACAAAACCCATCGAATTCGGTGAGTCGCATTAATTTTGGTGCCAACATTTTATGTATATCCCATTTTGCGGAGTAAACTTACTATTCGTATGGTAAATTTCCATTTCAATGTAGCTTGTTGGGCACCATATGCCAGTTACCGAATGGGGGGGGGGGGGGGGGGGGAGAGAAATTGGAGGATCTTTGACTTCCACAGCCATCGTAGCGATGGAAATGTTCGTGAGTACGTGAATAGCACTCCTAATTATTTGGTTAATCCTTTCCCGGTAACACGCGATTCCACGCATCGCATGGCCCAAGCAACCCAAGCCAACACTCAAATCAGAAGCGAGCTCGAGGGTTAGTAGGATTGTGTGTGTGTGTGTGTGTGTGTGTGTGTGTGTAAACAAGCTCCTGCGCCTTTCGTGGGCTATGACTATTAGCACGTCAAATCCAGCCAACCTGTCGACATCCAGGCCGGTGAAGTGGTGTGGGCGGTGGAGTGAGTTTGCCATCAATTTAATCGAGTGGCATGTGCGCGTGTGGTGTCAAAAGGAAGGAATCGAACCTGGAACAGTCATATCGTTGAAGGTTAAACAACGATTTCCGTGGCACATATTGCAGTGGTGTTAATCAACACCGACAACCGAGCTAATTTCTATTCATCTATTTCATTGTACCACTTCTGGAATCGCTTCAACGGGGCTATTAAAATTAAAACGGCCAGAAAGGGGGAAAATTTGCATGAAAGATTTCCCGAAAATTATGGTATACTATATGATGATCGTAAATGTCCTTGTCGTTGATTTCTATTAAGGAAGATTTGTTTTTATTGTCGCAATAAATGTTACTAAAATTAGGCAATTGCGCAAAGCAGCCCGAGCTCTCATTATATTCTGCTGTAGTCGTTTTGTAGGATGAGACAAATCGCTCAGTTGAAAATAATCGTAAAAACTAGCGTAAGTCTAATTAATCTAATGAAAGTTGCAGTTATTGCAGCAGGCGTTCCAATGTGCAATATTAGTAGGGTGTTACATAAATAGTGTAAATTTTGCTTCTGCTAAGCGGCTTAAATTGAACTGCTAGGTGGAGATTGCAATTCAATTTGAACTGCTTAAGACACTAATAAGCCGTAGGCGAAACGTGAAGAAATTTGAACATATTACACTATTAAGAGAATTAATGACAATAAATAGCAGTAATTGAAACATTAACGAAATTATATGATTAGTAAAGGTCACGATTCTAGGTTCTAGATACACGAAATAATATTTTTCACTGAATACTTCCACTACATTGTAAAACAACTCTATTTTAACTGTTTATTATATTGGATAGAGCATGCGAACCTAATATTTTTTTTATGTTTTACATAACCCTTTTTCGACCTGTTGATATCGTGCTTTATAAGGACACAGTTGAAGTTTCAACGAGCCATTGTTATTCGTATTCACGTCAATCCGGTTATGTCTCTAACATTACCTACTCGTCTTTTTTTAAAGAGCTGTGCACAGCGACGACGTTTGCTCTGCGAAACTTCGTAGACCCGTTTTAATTTACGAAGCACTGCCCCAAGGAAGGCTAATTGGCCATTTTAGGAAAAGACAAGTTTGAACTTAGTCACTGAGTTATTATGTTACAGAAAAAAAGATGCAATCTTCCGATTGGTGCTGCGCATAGCAAAGCAACTTTCTTTTTCAACAGACTTCGCAACCGATTCATAACCCACAGAATCACTGTGCTATGATCCAACTGACACTAAGAACCCTTCCAGGGCGGGGCTCGAACATACGACAACTGTTTTGTAAGACGCATTAAACCACCAACCCGGGTGCTGCGCATTCAAATTTCGGACTAAAAACACGAACACGAGCACCTTCCGGAAGCATATTTGGCCATGCTGATATGGAATCAGGTGTACTTTTGGCGTCGATAGGTATATATAGTGTTATTGAAATCTATAATTTGTCCGTAAACCTAAAAAAATGGCTCCACAATAAAAGAAAAACTAGTTCGCTTGAGTAGATCTTCGACGTCGCATGAGTAAATGTTAGACGCGACACCTTCCAATCCTTTTTAGTATGATTTTGTTTTGAATTAGGACTACGTCTTTCTTTGCTATACTCACCTGGGTTCATTTTCAAAATTTCACTGCACGAAAGTGTAACTAAATCACTCCAGATTTGATTTCTCAATAACTTTTTTCCTGTTTGAGTATTTGCTCTAATTTTTGTAACAAAACGAATGGAAAGGTGTATGATTGTTGTTATTACCACGTTTATTACGTAAACATTATTCAAATAGTGAAAAAATAGGTTTAGACATGAATCAAAAAAATCAACCGAATCTAAATAAATAGACTCAGTTGCAAGTTTGGTAGTCCCGAGGGGCTGGGGTCCACTAGGAGATTGATAGTACCTATTAGCTCTCTCCGGACAGTACCAGCCTAGATGCCTAGATGGAATCCGGCGGAAAAAAATGAACCAAGAATAGATCCCCTGGGTTCCTGCTTCCATGTCGTAAAAGGCGACAATTGCAGGAGTTTCTTTTTCCTTTCAGTTAGCAAATATTTTCAATGTTTCACTTCTGATTACTCTATTTTACTAAATTATCTTTTCATTCAACCTATCAATTTCTATCCAGCTTTGGAGAAAAGTTTTATTTGGAATGTTTTCTTCTTCCATGTTATTGATTGTCTTTCAGGATTATACATTGAATGATAAAAATCAACTATTGCGCAAATCCGTTGATATTACAAAGTTAATAACAGAGATAACATATATCGGTATATTCAATACATAGTTAAAAACACTCGATATTAATATTTCAAACAATAGATTAATATTTTTCTCGATAGCCGGCTGCCCAGATCAACCAATATGACCAATTAATAATTTATAAAATTAAAAAAAAATCTCGTGAAATCTGTTGACCTTATTTGGTGATGTAAAATGATTGCTTCAGTTTCCTCGAATAAGAGCTGTGAATCAAGACTTCAATATAGGATATTGTTGAAACGTTCACTCGGGAAGTCAGTGAGTTTAGTGGTGCATCCGAACATCTTAATCCGGAACATACTGAGTCGCGCGCGAATAATACCAATACTGAAATTTTTACTTACAAATATCCTTCTCCTGTGACACTTGTAGAGTGTGCAGTAGTATATACGGCCTCTAATAACAACAAGTGTTGGACTAACATCCCTTCCGATTCCTTAGACGATCTACGTTCGGCCCTGGCCGGCGCCGGTACTGATCAATGAATTCCAGGGGTTACCAGAAGATGTACATTGAAGGATGATTTACCAGTCCCAGGTCGGATCATCTAGAAACTCCCTGTACAATTTCAGCTAATCCCGATCAGTAACGGAGTAGCAACCAGGGGTGGTCGTTCAAGCTCAAGCTCTATTGCAAGTTTGGTAGTCCCGGGTCGGCGGTTCAATGCATTGGGCACTGGTCTTACAAACCAGTTGTCGTATGTTCGAGCCCCGACCTGGAAGGATTCGTAGTGTCGGTAGAATCGTAGCACCAGCAATGCACTGGTTTTGTACACTCTGAATCGGCTGCGAAGTCTGTTGAAACAGAAGGTCAAATTCCACTACAGAAATGTAATACCAAGGCTTTGCTTGCACGTTTGCTAGCTTCAGTCGATGAGTCGAGACACATCGAGTGCGCCGACCGCCATCTACACATGGAACTACACCGGGCGTTATTCGACAGGTATTTGCTGTGTAAGTTTCGCTTCAAACAAAAGCGATTCCGTCATACGGCTGCTGGTCGTTTGCATTGGAGAAAAATACAAAGAAAAGTGGACAATGATGGGGAACATTATACAAAATCGGCCTTCCTAAGGGCTCAAAATGTTATCTAAAGAACAATAAAGATTACTTCTTTGCCAAAACAGATATCAGGTGTACAACTTTGCTTCCGCCGTTTTCCGATAGGTGGCTGTACCGGCTGAGGCTGGTCAAAATACATAGATGATAATGCCTTTAAGGTGAGTGCGTACAGTGCCTAACGAATTGTCATCGCCGTTTCAGTGATAGTTGTTCTTGTTTTCGTATTATTCACGCTCGAAATGTATGTTTATGTGGCCAATTCTCGCCATTTGTGGGAAGTTTTACTTTTCTGTTACAATTCGAAAAAAATATGCAGCTGAAGCGCATCGAATGCTCTCAGAAACTTTCGGTGATGCTGCTCTGAGTAAAAGAACGTGTCGGGAGTGGTTTCAACGATTTAAAAATGGTGATTTCGATATCGAAGACAAACATGGTGGTGGCAGAGAAAAAAACCTTCAAAGATGAACAACTAGAAGCATTGCTTGATGAAGATTCGTGCCAACCCCAAGAAGAGCTTGCCGAATCGTTGGGAGTGAGTCAGCAAACCATTTCAAAACATGTCAAGGCCCTGGGAATGATTCAGAAAGAAGGAAACTGGGTGCCGTGCGAATTGCAACCGAGGAACATCGAGCGCCGTCTATTTGCATGTGAGCAACTGCTTCAAAGACAAAATCGTAAGGGGTTTTTACATCGAATCATAACCGGTGATGAAAAGTGGGTTCGATACGATTATCCTAAATGCAGAAAATCATGGGGACAGCCCGGGCATGCTACTTCGTCGAAGGCAAAACCGAATATTCACGGCGTCAAGGTTATGATTTGTATTTGGTGGGATCAGCTCGGTGTGATTTACTACGAGCTTTTAAAACCGTGTGAAACCATCACAGGCGATCTCTACCGAACGCAACTGATGCGCCTTAGTCGCGCGCTAAAAGATAAGCGGCCACAATATCAAGAGCGACATGAAAAAGTCATCCTCCAACACGACAATGCTCGAGCTCACGTCACAAAAGTGGTCAAAACCTACCTGGAAACGCTGAAATGGGAAGTCTTGCCCCATCCGGTCATTTTTAGAACCACAAAAGTTACGCAAATAACTTATTTAGAAAATTGTCTTAAACTGTCTTCTAGAAGAGAAACGCATTCTTCCGAAACCAAAATTGTCCTTTCCAGGACTACAAAATTTTAATTTTCGAACGGTACCAAATCAGTTAATATCTATACACATCTCGAATGCAGTCCTTCGTCAATTTCGCGGTTACAAAGTGTGATTTTTTTATGGTATCCAAGGGGAGGACGCTTAGACCAATTTGCCAATCACACATTAACACAATGCGTTGGTGCATTTATCAATATTGGCATTTTCATTTTCATACAGTTGCACAGTTGCGGCACACAAAGGGCTGAGTTTTGACAAGTAGCTGTTTCATGGGGCACAGCGTGGCACACTTTGTTAGAATCACAGTATGTCACGTGTTTTTTAAAGGCACAATATAGTTATGTGTTAAGCGACTCTCCCCTTGATGGTATCTTTTTGGCAACACTGTTTTTGACAGTTCACGCATGAATCGTGTCTTGTGTCATTGTGAAACTTTTTCAATTTGGTCTATAATATAATCATGAATTACGAACGAAAAACGCTTGTAAATTATTGAATGTTTTTACTATCGAAATTCATGCTCGGTTAAGAGAATGCATCGCGCACTTCATCCAATCTATGGGCAGTTTGATCGGTCTACTGAGGAATTCGTCAACAAGCAAAATTGCCGCATCTGGAGTTAAGACTAGCCAGAAGCATTGCAAGATCTACATTGAATCTCAAAAAAGTCACTGTTTGGTGTGGATTATGGACCGGTGGCATCATCGAGCCGCACTTCTTGAATGGTAAGCGCTGCGCTATTTTTTTGCCCAAAATGAAAGATGGTTCCAACAAGACGGTGCCACATCCCACACGGCACGTGAAACAATGACCAAATTGAGAGTCGCATTCGGTTTATCTCACGTATTGGGAGCGTCAATTGATCGCCTAGATCATGTGATTTAACGCCCTTGGACTATTTCTTGCGGGGCAATGTTAAGGCTCATGTCTACAAGGATAAACCAGCAACGATTGAAGTATTAATTCGTGAAATACCAGCCGATATGTTGGAGAGAGTGTGCTAAATTGGACCTTGCGCATGGGCTATCTAAAGCGGAGCTGCGGCTAACATTTGCCTGAAATCATCTTCCAGCAATAAATTATATTGATCGTTCTATCGATTCCTCAATTCAATTTCCTCAAAAATCACCCTTTATCTCTGAAAACATATTTTTAATGTGAAGATGTTTTCCACTTGACTTAGCTCTTAGAAAACTGACTTATACTTCTCAAAATTCAGAAATTTGATCATGATTATTCCGACTTATGTTAAATTTTCACGAAGAACAGCCATCTTTCAACGCGAAGTCAAGTTCTGCCAACGATAAACTTCTTGTTTTTGTTTCACCACATCTGGGTAATATGTTCATTTCAATGAAACCCTATCGAAATGTTTACCTACTTTCGCATGAAAACAAACACGGCGGAATGGAAGCTAAACAATGAGTAGCGTAGAAATGGCAATCGTTATTCGTTGAACCTGCTCGAATGGAAACTTGGAGACGGCAAACTTGATAAAATTAAGTTTTATTGCCGATTCCAGGTAACTGAAAACTGCTTGTGCTCGAGTATTTCTGGGAGCTCGTTCGCATTATTTCATATTTTTTTGACGGCGTGGAATTGACAATTGTTCAGCTGAAGCAATTGTTCCATACACTCTCGACCCGTTCAACCCGTAATCTTTGGGAGACTTTCAAGTTGAAATCACGTCTGAAGCCCAGGATCTTTTTCCCGGCACCAAACTCCAAAAACTCTGCCGACAGTTTTTCGACTCGGGAAGCAGCGAGACGAGTGCGATAAGGAATTTATTCGCCATTAAAAATTTATAAGGCTTCGCATTTTGCGCACCCTCACTTCCGGTAGGTCGTGTGAATGAACCCGTACCCGTCGCCTGGTTGGAGGAGGGGATGGGGAGCGATGGTGAGTGGGTTCTTCTGCATTGACACAGCTTCAGGCCGCGAGCAGAAGTTCCATGTCTTTCGCTGTCAGCCGTTGCTGTGTGCTGCGACGCTATTGAATTATTTATCTTTGTTCCACAACCGTCATCCTGGTGGGTGGAGAGAGAAAGAGAGAGAGAATGATGATTTTCTAATGCGTGGTGCTGCGGCAGGACGAATTGACTTGTGTTTTTTCGGGGGGATGACTTTCGCGCATCACAAGATCGTGACACATCAAATGAGAAGGAAAACAAATTCGATTTATTAAAATTCGCAAGAAGCTTTCATTTTTTCATCTTTTTCTACTTCTTCTTCTTCTTCGTTTGCTACTTATCAGTAAACTCGATGAAGCTGATGTTCATGCGGTGTGTGAATATGGCTCCGAGTTCAGCTGTTCCGAGTTCCGGGCGGAGCGGAATCCATCACTTCTCGGCAGCTTGTTGTTGGTGGCAAAGCGGTATAAATTTGATTTCGAGATGGGAATAAAATTTGCCGCTTGATCGATGGCTACGACCAATCGACTTTTATCTACAAATTGTTACAAGTGAATTACCGTGCAATTCGATGGATCCGAAATGCCAAAACAACACAGACCTAGCGTGTTTTATCGGAATTTGATAGAGTCGTAGGCGGTTTGGAGTACCACTTTTTTATTTGTTCTCTCTCTCTCTCTCTCTCTCTCTCTCTCAAAACAGTCAGATAATAAATTCCATAACAGAACCACTTGCATAAGCAAACGACGATCGTTTCGTTTCACAACAAACTCAGAATTGCTTGGGCCAAAGCATTCCTCAGTTATGGTATTCCATTCATCCAGCAAACTCAGTCGCAATCAACCGGCACGAATGAGTAATCTTCAGCAAGTACACCGTGGACAATGATTACCTAACGAACCTGTTCCACAGGAGAAGGAATTTCAATTGACGGTACCGTTCCACACAGTCGAGAGGTGATTTTTCCACCTCCACCTCCTCCATCAACGCTGCCGGCTACCGGGCAAATATCTCAACAATTTTATTCAGTTATTGAAATGGAGTCATTGCTGCTAACGCCGTCAAGGAGATGGAGTGAGAGCGGGAAAATTAAAATAACGTATTCGAAATCGAAAGTCAGAATAATTCAACCGTAATGTTTCCCTTCCTTATCGATGGTTGCTTTTTTTCGTCGTCCTGTTATTTCACCGAAGCCGCTGGAATAATATGAATCTCTGATTGCCGACTTGGTTTGGTAACCAGGCAGGCAGGTGTGTGATATATACAGCGTTTTTTTCATTTCGGACTATTTGTTAATACGGTTACATTCAGCGTGGAATGGAATTCTGTTGTGCAAATCCAACGCATGATTTAGTGTTAAATATTTATGGAACTCGTGTAGCGGCCGACCGGGTTGCATATATTGATGTCACATTAAATCCCAGCGCTCATAAATTCCCGTGGTTCATTACAGAGGATATCAACAGTCACACGGAATTATCATCGGTCGCGTTGATTGCAGTTTGAATTATGAAAATTAATTGCTTTTTATTCCTATCAATGAAATTACTGACCAACGTTCGGGAACGATACAAGCCTGGACCAGTAGAAAACAAAAGAAATAATGTCCTGCCGGAGGGGTGTCAATTATTCGCGAACCTGCCCCGAAACGATTGCGGGAGCGGATGAGCGGAAATGGATTGTAATAACTTTTTGAGCAGAAACAGTTTTAAATGCATTTTGACACGCTGACTGTATATTTGATATAAATTGGTTTCCATCGAAGTCTAGTTTAGAATAAAATTGAGATTTTTTATGGTTTTGCTTTTGCAGCAAAATCTGTCTTGAAACAGTCCTTTCTAATCCGGATTTGAGTGCACAATAAAGTGTTTCGACATCTTCAGTTTTTTATAAACTGCGCAATAAAAGACGCATTTGACAAAAAAATTGTCTAATGACTGGATTCATGCTTCGATACTTATGTAGATTTTAGCACTTCTTTGCACGAGTCGTTTTTTGACCGATTGTCAAATTATGTGGAATCCAATGAGAACAAATTTTCCCACGACTTAATGTTCATGCAAAATATCATCTAAGCTTTTCACACTGATGCTCAAGACTCCATTTCACGTTACGTCACATGGCGATCTTCCATTATCAGATTTTCCACAGCATCGATATTTTCTGGTAAAACAACTGATTTTGGACGACCTTCTTTGCTTCAGCGGCAAGCGAACCTTCAATTCTTTATATCAGTTTTTTACAGTCGCATAGAATGGTGCTACACTGCCAAAAGTCGAACGAAAATCGTAAAAAATCATTGCACGAAAATGTTCACGATTCAATTCCATTTTTTTTACTGTTGTTAAATTTTCAACTCACTGTAAACAAAATAGTGCTCAAATGACAGAATGTTGGTAATGGTTAGAAATGTCAAACTTTATTATGGAAACGTCAAATTCACCGGGCAACTTGCCAAGGTTGAACACATAAATAACAACCTACGTATTACTGGATCTCGTTGGTTCCAGTTTTTTTCAGATAGAAGGTGCCCTCATTGCTAGCTAACGAATTAACGGGAAGGGGTCAATCGTTCACTATTCACACATTCGTCCAATGATTCGTCGTCGATGTTGTTGCTATTGGAAGACTGTTCAAAAACTTAGGCTCCAGATTGTAAACCAGCCTTGGGATGTAAATCAAGTTCGAAGATGAAGAGGGAGTCACTTTTGCCGATTTCCACAATCTTAGGCAGAGCCGCTGAGAAGGGATGAGGGGAATCTCCCCGGGCCATGGACTTTTTCAGAGGGACCGGAAATTCGAAAATTAAAATTTTTTTTCATTTCTCATAACGAAAAATATCAAAAATAAAAAAATAAAAAAGGCGGGTAATGTCAGAGGCATAACTGGATGACGTGAGACTGATATGCTTTTCGACACTTTTTACTTTTCTTATATCGTTTTTTTATACCTGACTTTAACCTAGTTATGGTCGTTCGCCAGCGAAAATTTTTTCTTGAGTTTAGACGAATTTTATATTCTTTTATTATAGAAAAGGTAAACAAACATTATATATATTTATGTCGAATCTTACCAAAAATTTAGAATAATTGCATATTTCATGATACTGTAAGTGAAACGATGGCGACGACCGACGCAAAACATGATAATAAAAACATTTGAAACCAAATACTTTCAATCTACAACGCCAAATATCCATATATTTTTGCATTTTCAGCAGTTAAGAAGTTTCAAAACATCGTTGGTAAATTATTTATTGTATCCAAATTAGGTAGCAATGTATAAGTCATAAATTAAAAATAAGAGGAAACAATAAAACAAAACTTCTAAAAATCTGTGTACTGTTTACTGATTTACTGATTTACTGATTTACTGATTTACTGATTTACTAATTTACTGATTTACTGATTTACTGATTTACTGATTTACTGATTTACTGATTTACTGATTTACTGATTTACTGATTTACTGATTTACTGATTTACTGATTTACTGATTTACTGATTTACTGATTTACTGATTTACTGATTTACTGATTTACTGATTTACTGATTTACTGATTTACTGATTTACTGATTTACTGATTTACTGATTTACTGATTTACTGATTTACTGATTTACTGATTTACTGATTTACTGATTTACTGATTTACTGATTTACTGATTTACTGATTTACTGATTTACTGATTTACTGATTTACTGATTTACTGATTTACTGATTTACTGATTTACTGATTTACTGATTTACTGATTTACTGATTTACTGATTTACTGATTTACTGATTTACTGATTTACTGATTTACTGATTTACTGATTTACTGATTTACTGATTTACTGATTTACTGATTTACTGATTTACTGAATTACTGATTTACTGATTTACTGATTTACTGATTTACTGATTTACTGATTTACTGATTTACTGATTTACTGATTTACTGATTTACTGATTTACTGATTTACTGATTTACTGATTTACTGATTTACTGATTTACTGATTTACTGATTTACTGATTTACTGATTTACTGATTTACTGATTTACTGATTTACTGATTTACTGATTTACTGATTTACTGATTTACTGATTTACTGATTTACTGATTTACTGATTTACTGATTTACTGATTTACTGATTTACTGATTTACTGATTTACTGATTTACTGATTTACTGATTTACTGATTTACTGATTTACTGATTTACTGATTTACTGATTTACTGATTTACTGATTTACTGATTTACTGATTTACTGATTTACTGATTTACTGATTTACTGATTTACTGATTTACTGATTTACTGATTTACTGATTTACTGATTTACTGATTTACTGATTTACTGATTTACTGATTTACTGATTTACTGATTTACTGATTTACTGATTTACTGATTTACTGATTTACTGATTTACTGATTTACTGATTTACTGATTTACTGATTTACTGATTTACTGATTTACTGATTTACTGATTTACTGATTTACTGATTTACTGATTTACTGATTTACTGATTTACTGATTTACTGATTTACTGATTTACTGATTTACTGATTTACTGATTTACTGATTTACTGATTTACTGATTTACTGATTTACTGATTTACTGATTTACTGATTTACTGATTTACTGATTTACTGATTTACTGATTTACTGATTTACTGATTTACTGATTTACTGATTTACTGATTTACTGATTTACTGATTTACTGATTTACTGATTTACTGATTTACTGATTTACTGATTTACTGATTTACTGATTTACTGATTTACTGATTTACTGATTTACTGATTTACTGATTTACTGATTTACTGATTTACTGATTTACTGATTTACTGATTTACTGATTTACTGATTTACTGATTTACTGATTTACTGATTTACTGATTTACTGATTTACTGATTTACTGATTTACTGATTTACTGATTTACTGATTTACTGATTTACTGATATACTGATTTACTGATTTACTGATTGACTGATTTACTGATATACTGATTTACTGATTTACTGATTTACTGATTTACTGATTTACTGGTTTACTGATTTACTGATTTACTGATTTACTGGTTTACTGATTTACTGATTTACTGATTTACTGATTTACTGATTTACTGATTTACTGATTTACTGATTTACTGATTTACTGATTTACTGATTTACTGATTTACTGATTCACTGATTTACTGATTTACTGATTTACTGATTTACTGATTTACTGATTTACTGATTTACTGATTTACTGATTTACTGATTTACTGATTTACTGATTTACTGATTTACTGATTTACTGATTTACTGATTTACTGATTTACTGATTTACTGATTTACTGATTTACTGATTTACTGATTTACTGATTTACTGATTTACTGATTTACTGATTTACTGATTTACTGATTTACTGATTTACTGATTTACTGATTTACTGATTTACTGATTTACTGATTTACTGATTTACTGATTTACTGATTTACTGATTTACTGATTTACTGATTTACTGATTTACTGATTTACTGATTTACTGATTTACTGATTTACTGATTTACTGATTTACTGATTTACTGATTTACTGATTTACTGATTTACTGATTTACTGATTTACTGATTTACTGATTTACTGATTTACTGATTTACTGATTTACTGATTTACTGATTTACTGATTTACTGATTTACTGATTTACTGATTTACTGATTTACTGATTTACTGATTTACTGATTTACTGATTTACTGATTTACTGATTTACTGATATACTGATTTACTGATATACTGATTTACTGATTTACTGATTTACTGATTTACTGATTTACTGATTTACTGATTTACTGATTTACTGATTCACTGATTCACTGATTTACTGATTTACTGATTTACTGATTTACTGATTTACTGATTTACTGATTTACTGATTTACTGATTTACTGATTTACTGATTTGCTGATTTGCTGATTTACTGATTTACTGATTTACTGATTTACTGATTTACTGATTTACTGATTTACTGATTTACTGTTTACTGTTTACTGTACCTTTTCTTCTATTTTGAATACATCTTCACTTATATCGTTTTTTAACCGAGTAACTTAGAAAACTCGTTCGAAAAAGAATACCCTGAAGTCTATTTTACGCAGTTTTTTCATGCGTTTTTTACGTGGTTTTATTTTACGCGTATTTTTGGAGATATGCGGTTTTTCTCGTAGATTTCCGAAATTGCGTGGAAAATCCACGCGAATTTCCAAAGTTATCAGGTTTGTTTTCGATTTTTTGCAAAAAAGAATTTTTCTTCAGAAAACACCAGATCTCGTAATTTCATGCATTTCTAAGATATTCGGCATCAACATAAATTTCTTCACTTTTGCGTTTCTTTTTCACCTTGCGGATTTCTAAAGTTACGCGGTGCCAAAGTCAATTTTTGTTGAACAATTTGTTTTGGATTACATCAGATCTTGACATTTCATGCATTTCAAAGATATTTGGCATAAAAAAATTGTCGATTTCAGAAATTACAAAGTCCCAAAGTCGATTTTTTCCCTGAGATTATACCAGATCTGGACTTTTCATGCTTTCTTAAGACATTCGGCATCGAAAAAAAATTTCTTCAGCTATTCGGTTGTTTTTAAGAGGGTTTCAGAAGTTATGCGGTTTTTTTCTACGCGGATTGCCGTAGGTACGCGGTTTTTTTACGCACGTATCTTCTGCGTAAAACGAGATCTCAGTGTGCTTTATTCCTCTTGTGGAATTCGATCATTTTGTTCCAACAGACTGTAGACTTCATTATATCATTATATTGAACTGCTAGGCGGCATTACATTTCAACAGAAACTGTTATGCACTGATGGGTCAAAGACGAAACGTGATGAAAATTTTATATACTGTGAAATGGCAGTTCTGAAACAAACGTTTGTGTTATGGGCTTATTTCCATTATAATAATTATGCTCTCTCCTGTTTCTTGGACTTTTCACTTTGCGGATCGGACCAGAGTCTCTTCTTAGGTATTGTATGACATCGTCTTATATGGTATGGAAAAAAGTTTCTCAATTTTTCTCTTCCCATGGTAGCGATATATAATTACGAATAACATAAGAAGTACTATTACAAGATAGGTGACTAAGAACGGAATATGACTTTTGAAAAGCAAAAAAACTCGTTTCGAGAAACATTTTAGAGCAAATTTGTTACAAAAACTGTAAACATCAGTGATCGCATAGTGTCGCCTTGTGTAGCATCCAATGTGCTCTTTTTTTTCGAACCGACCATTTTTTTCTCAGGAACTTATTTATGATTTAAAATTATGACCGTCCCGATTGTGCAACATTCGATTTAACTACCAAATGGTAGCATTCTTGGAAAAGAAGGTTATCGACCTGTTCTTCCATCGACAGCGCAA
Source organism: Malaya genurostris (assembly GCF_030247185.1). Classification (NCBI taxonomy): domain Eukaryota; kingdom Metazoa; phylum Arthropoda; class Insecta; order Diptera; family Culicidae; genus Malaya; species Malaya genurostris. The sequence goes on from NC_080572.1 coordinate 208,235,719, forward strand.
TTAATTCTAATTTAATTTTAACAACAAAATTCTACGTGTTTGTGAGTGTTTTTCGCAGTCGCGTACATGACATGATTAGGCACTACGATGCCTTTGACTCTGAAAATTTTTCCAAATTGAGGCTCTAACATAAAAATAACCAGTTAAACTGCTGACAGTACATCTTATAAATCAGCATTTTTTTCAATTGTGTTTCAAATCTTGTAGCTGCAAACCAAACAAGGAGTCCTTTCCGATGAAAAGCAATAAAGCGCTCAACGTCATCGGCATACACCGTCCCACTCATTTGCTATCATGTAAATTGTTTCGATAAACATGGCAAAATCGCATTAAAATGAATAATGCAAGCAGTAATTTGCACTTTCGTTACCCGATTTTGGCATTTACCTGCAGTGTGGTGCCAATTGCGATCACCTGTGCAAATATTGACGCGGAAACCAGAGCCAGAGTGGAAGCGAGATAACACAAATCAATTGTTGAATCTGCTTCTCGTCTGGCGGAAGGACTGACCAAATCAAGTGGTACGGGAGATACAAGGCTATAAGCTCCTGCCCAAATGAGTGTTTGCCTGTTTGCACAGTTTACACAAATTTCATTTATTCATTTTCGACGTTTTTTGTTATTGTCGTTTTCAATCCTGTTTCTAGTGACTCATTCAATTGCGCTGGATGGGATCACCATTTTTTGTTGTTGTTGTTGTTGCTGCCAGCGCGTGTCTGTGTTTTGGATTCCGCCAGACCCTGGACGAGCCCTGGTACATTGTTAATATCCAATTATTCAACATATTTAATTTTTACACCTGAAAAACCCAACGCATGTCTCGTTACTCGAAGCTGAAGTGATTGTTTGCCGAGATTGATTGGATGAATGGGCTTAACATGATGGGGCTGAAAATTGGAATTTTTTCACATGAAAAGTGTGGTGTTAATGAAATGCTTTACAGTTTTAAGCAGCTTTTGAATGGGGAAAAAGATCGAAAAAGCAGACTGGTCGTATTGTACTGCGTTCCAAACCATTGAAATGTGTTTCGATACATTTTTCGAAACGAATCGAGCAAGAAACGAATAAATATACTACGAAAGTGGCAAATTTCGATCGATTAATAATCGTAATTCACTTGTGACATTTCGAATGCCAGCAGCTCGCTCGAATAAATTACGAATTATTACTCAACTGTTTCAGTATCATTTTCTATGATGAGTATAGGTGAGAAAAGCCTTTTGACGCATCCGGTTGTTAGTTATTGAATTCCACTAATCAGAATATTTTTAGCATGAATTTTCCTGGTATCAACTTGAATTCGGCTAACTGGTGCGATTGTATGAATATTTGGGCGCCATTTACTAGCCAAGTGGTTTTGTGTTTCTGTGGCTCAGTCGATTAACTGACGTACTTTGTGATCCAATTATGCTCGGTTCAAGTCGCGCGGCGGTCGAAAGCGGTTTTCTTTTTTTTCTATTTGAGTGAATTTTATGTCATGGAATTTAAGACACCAAACAGAATTTTCTTCCATGTAAATTCGCATGAACTGCGACGCTTCCTTTTATGTACATCCAGTAAGATGTTAAATCACAGGTTTTTTTTCGAAGTGTATACAAAAACCAAAAAAAAACGTTGAATGGTAATTAATTCTGAATCTGTCAGATTACGAGCATATTCACAGATCTTTGGAGATGAATCGAGTAAAATTTTTTGCCTCGCATAAATTTATCTTTCAATGATACGGTTCAGTGCCGTTACCACGTCAAACAGCCTCAAGCAATTTAATTAAAATTTATCGCTCCCAAGAGATCGAAATTACGCATTAACGGTTTATCTGGCCGTTTTCAATTATGCATAAACTGCAGTCACGGTTTTCGATTCGCACAATTCAGACTTCAACACTGGGGACAGGAAGCGGACCTAATCGAGAAGCCCACGCAATGGTCCAGCTTGGTCGGTGGGATGAATGAATTATTTATCTTCATGTCATAAAACGATTCTATTCTCGCATTACAGGTATCAGACTACATCTTAGCTGGCGGCGTGACAATAACGGATGCTTCACCTTTTGATTTGTGGAAAAGGGGCGGGAAGGGGGGGGGGGGGGGGGCTGACTGAAGAACAATGTTCGAGGGCTTATCTGCCTTTCGTTCTCTCAAAGGACTGCAGGCCTACCGATTCCCATCTCGCCAGTCTGTACGCATGAATGGATAATTGACAAACAGCAATCCCGTTGCTTCGCAACTTGTAACGACTGAAATCCTTCGAAGGTCAATGGCGTGGCGAAGCAGTAACTGGGACGTATGGAGGATTATGCCGGATTCAGTTACCGAACGCTTTTCCAATTTGCATGCATGTGTCTATTCCGATCTATGCTCTGTTGCTGTGACCTGGTCCGGAAAGAGTCGGGCTTAACTGATGGCGATTACTGTTGCAAATACAGTAATTAGTCAATGTGTCAAACCGCCTGTGCCTCGCAGAGTAGTATTCGGCAATGAATCAATTTTCTTTTGTTGCTCGGTAGCGAAATGAAAATTTGCCAAATTTTACCGTTTTGATTTTCATTATATTTATTACAACAACAATAATGCAATGCAAAAGCATCCTTGAATTTCAGTTCTAGCTCCAATCAGATAAGAAGGGATTCGCAATTTATGTTGTTCATATCAAATGAAAATCAAGAAGAAGTTTCAATAACACTCCTCTTATTCAAACTACAACTTGGAAGCAATAGATCAAAATCGATTTTGCCACCCTTTTTCCCTCTTTTTCGCAACCTTTTTCGGGGCTGGTGCGGCGTGATGGGTAGGCCGATGCCTTTCATGCAACCCAACCTAGGTTCAATTCCCAACATCTCACATGGGACCAGAAGGAAGTTTTTCTGGTCCGAAAGGTGAACTTGTTTGTTGCCTTTCTCGTATAGAAGGGCTATCACGATCACTGTAAAAGCCAACTTTTGAACCAAGATCCGAAGGATCGAGTGTCATCTACCATTCGACTCAGATTGTCGAGCACCTAAAACCTCTGATTGTGAGCGAGCGTTTTTGTGCAATAACTTTTCTCGCAGGTGGTTTAACCGATTTTCACGAACTCAGATTCAAAGGTCTTCTGGTCCCATACACAGGGTGGCAAGTGACCGGGAAAATTGATTTCACCGGGAAAAACCGGGAAAAAGTCGGGAATTTTAGTGAAAAACCGGGAAAAATATTACTAGCTCACCTATGAGTAACAGTTGTTAGCATAATGATTTGTTTTCAACAATTGAAAAGTAGAAGAATACCCAAGTTTGCGTTTGAGCGAAATGTTCAGTACAAGTGTTGAAATAACTTATTGTCCATTGGAAATTGGGCTAACACCCCATGTCTCGTCCAACGATTTTTGAAGGCTTGCAGGCAGTTTTAAATCAAACAGGAAGCATTAGAGTTTTTTAGTTGTTATCAATAACAGCCTAATGAAAGCTCATTTTGAAAAATAAGGATAATTTGGATGCTTCTGTTAGATTTTTATTAAATTTTTGAATAAGTATTCAACACACCTGCAAAATGTATAGCAAAATCTCAAGGTAACATAGGGAAAATTTGTAATAAAATTATTGAACATTTTTAGGAGCCTTCATGTTTTCAAGTTTGCTAATGATTGCCCTTGTTTCATCATAATTTGTCTCAGTAATGTCATCTTGAGACAATACTTGTGTTATGCTTATATTTCTGTGAGATGTCAAAAGGGCTCGCAAGATCGGAAGAGTTGTCGACTTTGATCTTATTCACCGTTTACAGGAAGTATTTGAGTTCCTTTTTTTGAGAGTTGAAACTGGTTTCTGAGGACTAGTGTAGAATCTTAGAAAGATTTAGAAAATTGATTGGTTTGTTCAGTGAATATGTGTTTAATTTTCTTTTAAAGGTCCTCAACTATTCCGTAGTAGGATCACAAGAACGTTGATATTGATGTCGATAAAGGTGAATTGAATTTAGTTTGAGCTTTTGGAACTTCAATAAGGTAATGATTTGAATTATATACGGCCATATCTATTTTTCCCAAAACAATTTCAGGGCTTACATTCGATAGTATTCTAGTCGATTTGTTCTAAGCTGGTGGAATATATAACTAATTGAACTAATCATTGCTTAATTGAAACCCTGAATGTTATTGATTGATCTGCTAGGATCAAATCATGTGTAGAAAGATTTATCATATAGATAAATTAGTTAAGCTATTGGAAATAAAACTGGTTTAAAACCAGCGGAGAGTTCATCATGAACAACTCGTACTTTCTGATTTTTTTCTGATTACTCTACGAGCATTTAGAAACCTATTAGGAAAAAAACAGATCGATATATTGTGCTTTTTAACTGCTATCATTTGATTTATTTGCCCATCAACGCATTGAAATCGTGAACATTGTTTATTAACTAACAGATACATTAGAAAAAATGGTGTTTTAAAAGAGCAAGTCTTGGCAGCCGAACGGTTTTGCGAAATCTTCTAATACACACATCTAATACATCAAATGATTTTAAATTCAACTCTATTGCATGGAAATTTCAAATTTTTGGTCTGACAGCACTTTGTTAATAATTGGTTTTATGGTTTCCATCACAATCACAGCATGATAATTCATCTGAGGGTATCGTCCATTGAACAGATGTGCTTGCAAGCGATATAATTTAAACAGTATATGTCCATATAACAATTTATTGTATCATGGCCGAAGCCCTGGCAACGATGATATTGTGTTAGATTCGCTGTGCCATCATCAGTGTTTGTGATTGTCGATAATTTGGCAGAAAGTGGCTCGATATTTCTCTACATTGTATACAACATTTTCAATCTGGTAGAAGATGCTACAAGAACTCACTGTCTCTCAATGCATGAATCGTGAGAGAATTTTTCTACATTTCTTCACTCCACTTCATACTCTGAGTATTTCACAGCCCTTAACAAAATATATACAGTCAGGCGCCGTGGGCAATTTACCAAGAGAGAATCGCAAGTTGATAATTATCGCAGATAATTCGACTCATACTAGGTCACGATATACAATATTTTAAAACCCTGGTCTAGAGCATTCACTGCTATTTTCATAGAAACAACTTATACAAAGGTATATGCACATAGCTAGAATAAGCGGCAATAGTAAAATGATTCTATCGCAATTATCCACTGCTCGTATAGAATCGAATCACAAAACGAGAATAAGTGACCGTTTGTTGCTGCTGTTTTTCGTTTTTGGGGTTGTTATTCCTTATTGATTTATTTTCAATCATATGTATACCAAAAAAATAATGAAAACAGTCATGTGCATTAGGAAGAAATCGGTTTCGTGTAACCAAAATCCCTGAATGACTTGAAAAAGACTTTATGCTTTTCTTGTATGCATATGTTATTATGAATATTTTCTATTTATACATCGAAATGCCTGGAAAGTATTTGAATCCTATATTAGCGGGCCTATTACAAGGATCCTCTTTGGACATAGGATATCTGTTTAAAGTTTGAATTGAATAATATTTTTAAAAAACTAAACAGGGACGATTTTAGCCTATTCTAAAAATCGGGAGTTTTTATCTCAAAAAACCGCGAAAAAAGGGAAATTGAAATCGACAATTCACTTGCCACTCTGCATACAAAATTCTTGAATTTTAACCGATCCGGATTTCCAGTTCCGGAATTCTGGGATGAAATGTGCAAAATAAATGAAAAAATAAGCATTACCCCTCTTGAAGATGATTGGCATTTTATACCAAGAAAGTATGTTCTAAGTTTGAAAAGAATCGGTTCTGTAGATTTTGCAGGATCGTGTTCACGGACTTCAAAAAATTGGTTTTCAGAAAAACGCGTTAAAATATTCTTGCTCACGTTGTATTTTGGCAGTTTTGTTCCGATTGATATGAAATTTTAATACATTAGTTTTGAAATGTTAAACTACAAGAAAATGTAAAAAAACGATTTTCCGAAACTGTTTATCCCTTACCCCTCCTCAAGTGAAAGGTATTAGAATCCCATAAGAAAATCTTGAATGGTTCCGGTTCTGGTTCCGCAATTCAATGGGTATGAGTGTAAAGATTTTGATTTCATATCTCCTTCCTCAGAGATGGCTGAGCCAATTCTCACAAACTTAGGTTTAAATGAAAGGTCTTTTGGTTCCATACAAAGTTCCTGCATTTCATCTGAATACAACTTTCGGTTCCGGAATCTCAAGACGAAAAGTGTTCTAAATTTCAAACAGTTTTAGGAAATTGTGATGTGAAACACGGAAAAAAATTTCAAACTGGGCTCGAATCAATTCCAATCGATAGGCTCGACTACTAGTCTGCAACCGAAAGGAATCAACTTCAATCAAACCGGTAAACTAGCTTCGAAACTAGTGATCACAAACTTTGAAATGGAAAACCACACTGTTCTCAGCGATGCACAGTGGTTTGAGCCAATATAAACGTGAACTTAATTCAGTAGCCGTTCAAACCGATCTTTAAATGCATCTAAAACATGGGCTAAAAAATCCCGGACCTAACAAAGAGAACACGATTTTTTTTATTTCAAGTTAACTCTATTCATAAACGTAATCTCCATCAAGAGCAAAGAAATCATTTCAGCGCCGCTCTAATATTTCAATACCACTTTGGTAGAACGATTTATCTTTTACCTTGGAGTAGGCGGCAGTTTTAGCCATAACTTCGTCATTCGTACGAAATTTCTTACCGGCGAGCATTTTTTCAGGTCTGCAAACAACCAGTAGTCGCCGGGAGCCAAATCTGGCGAATACGGTGGATGTGGGAGCAATTCGAAGTTCAATTCATGTAGTTTGCTTTGTCTTGAAACAAAAGTTTTTTCTTTGCTATATGCGGTCGTTTCTTTGCAATTCCAGCCTTCAATCGCTCCAACAGCGCTATATAGTATTCACTGTTAATGGTATTTCCTTTCTCAAGATAGTCGATAAATATTACACCACGCACATCCCAAAATACCGAGACCATAACCTTTCCAGCCGATTGTCGTGCTTTCGGGTGCTTTCGCTTTAAACGAGGTTCACCAGTTCCTGTCCACTCAGATGACGATCGTTTTGATTCTGGAGTGAAGTGATGAATCCAAGTTTCATCCATTGTCACATATCGACACAAAAATTCCGGTTTGTTAAGTTTGGACATGGCCAAACACTGCTCAAAATCATCAACACGTGCTCGTTTTTGGTCAACAGTGAGAAAACACAAACCCACTTTGAACAGAGCTTTCTCATAGTCAAATGCTCTTGCAATATAAAGCCCGCATGATATTCTGATATCTTTACGATGTCAGCTAACTCACGTAACTTCACTTTTCGGCGTCCACTGTCCACGACGTCCGTTAAAACACGAAATTGTTTTTTATCCATTGTTCTGAAAATAACAACAGTAGCGTCACTCTTAGCACAATAACTAATAAAATGTATAAAATAATAGAATAGAATATCATGAAATTTAAACAGCTGTATTTTAAAGGATAGTATTAACTGAAAAATGGTGACTGCAATAAAACTAGAGCCATCTATGTGTTAGGCGCGGGACTTTTCAACCCATGTGTTATATACCGCGTAATCAGATTGTATCACAGATTGTTCATGGCCTACTTCTACAAAAAAAAAAAACACAATCATTACTTTTTTTCTACAAAGTTCTAGAACTATTGGAAATAATTTACTTTGTCGAAAATACCAAAAGTCTAAGTTGCACCGTTCTGGATGAAGAAAGCGTTAAACCCAGTTTTTTAACCATAACTTGTTTTTATGTATACCTTGTTGGGAATAATTATAAAAAATATGAAATCCCATATTTTTGTTGACGATTAGGCACAGGTTTACTCCTTCCTGGCAAAGTCATATAACATTTTATTTCGGTTCACCTAAGATGAGACCTTGCACCGAAGCGAAATATGCAACTCAATGCAGCTGAATTCTACAATACTTATAGGAAAAGAAGAATATCTCTTTGGTACTAGAAATAAATCTAAGTAGAACTCGATGGAACTTTTTTTGGGCCTTTTCAAAATTAGTTTTAATTATTGCAAATCCGGAAAATTATCACAAGTTCGAAACACATTAAATCAAACGGCAGAATTTCAGTAACCAATATGTCATACAAAGGTGGCTTAATATCTTTCTACACTTCGTCTGCAACTCATCAGTGTATTAGCACACTCCAAAAATATTTGAATTTTACAGGTGACTTCATCCGTCATACGATGTAATTCATAACAACCTAATTTGTCAGATGACAGAAATTTTTATTTGTAATGACTTAATGTTAGATGAGCTTGAATTTTACCGGTTCCGACTGTAACTTGCATTATGCTAGCAGGTGCGACTGTATGAATTTAAATGCACCTGTTACCAGCCAAGCAGATTCATGTCTCTGTGGCTCAGTCGATTAACATACGTACATGCGATCCAATGATTCTCGGCTCAAGTCGCGGCGGTTGCTAATCAGTATTAATTTTTTTTATTTCAATGAATTTCATGTCATGGAGTTTGAGACACAATATTAAATGTTCTTCCACGTAAATTTGCGTGAGCTGCGACACTCCATTTATGTGCATCTAATAAGATGTAAAATCACTGGATTTTTTTTAAGTGTGCAGTTTATGTTTAGCTGGTATTAACAGTTCAGCATAAACTGCTTATGCATGGATCAGACGCATCAAAAAGCGTGCAAGGCTTCTGTACGACTATGTTTTGACGAAACACAAGGGCTGCACTTTGATCGATAATAAAGTAAGCATCAAATACGAATTTAAACTGCTTCCCGGTCAAAAGTTTTACATCGGGCCACGATGTTGGGATGTTTCAGAGGAAAATTCAAGTTCATGCTTGGCCATGACTTGGCAGGCGATTTGCATTGTGGTCTAAAAACAGAACCATTCGGCGATGACATTCCAAGTTTACATCAAAGAATGCTTGAAAAAGACGTTCATCCACTAGCATATATGGGCAAAGTCATGTTTTGGTGCGATTTTGTTAGCTGCCACTACTCCAAACTGGTTCTGAAGTTATATGCTACTAGCAAGAGTGATTTTGTCCCCAAGTTAATGAATCTTCCGAGTTGTCCGAAATTTAGTCCAATCGAAAAATAGTAGAATTTGGACCAGGATTTGGACTTATTGTGGAAACCTAATTTTGATTCTAGATCCGAAGTGCCTAGTTTCATCTTTAATTTCCAGTGCTTAGTTTTATAAATGAGAATGTGAAAAGGAGCAAATATTCTTAAACCAGACAGTCATTTTTTTTTTCTAAATTTTGTTGTTTTAGTGTTTTTTTTCGGTGAAAAAACCGAATAGAATCAAAACAGCAAAATTTAACGAAGTTCTGGTGACTGTATAGAAGACAAAGTAATTTTTTCTGTTTAACAGAACCAGTTAATTGATGACCATACAAATTTATTTCGACTATCAAAAATCAAAGACCCAATTTTCATAAACTTAGATGCAGATAAAAGCTCCTATGGCGCTATAGATCGCTTTTAGAATTTTTTCGGATGCGACTTCCGGAGTGTCCGGATTTCATACCGTATTTTAAAGTGATGATTCAAATCTCGTATTGGACTTAACAACTTAACAGAGGTGTATATAAAAATATGAGTAACATGATATAATATGGCATCAGTCATCACCACTAGTTGGATTAAAACAGGTTATTTATCTGTATTTTTGTTTTGATCAATTTATTCCTCTAGGATCTGGTTCAGATGTTTTTTCCACCATCGGATCCCATCTTCAATCACCAAGCAGTAATCTTCATCACCACTGTTTTCCGATTAATAACACACAAACCAGCTACATTGAAAATTTACAACCATTTTCTTTAATTAAAGTTCCACACATCCGAACGGACAGCCCATCGCCTGCTGGGGGTGGTTGGTGGATCGCACAAGCTCCTTTTTTATGAACACTCACTTTACTTTAGTGGATTGCACTTATCAACCACCACTCCGCGTTTCCACCTGCCGTGCGGATCGGCTAGACAATTATTCCATTTTTTTCTCCCCTGCTTTACAACACACTGCCAACTCTCCAAGCAGCCGTTTTCAACAAGTACTGGCATGCACTTTATTAATAATGAGATTCCCGCCGATGCTCAACGCTCTTCAAGAACGTGCACGATATGAGCTTCAGTTTAGTGCTTCACGATAATCATACAACCAACAACCAATAGCAGGGCTTGAAAATGCGCAATGCAATCATTACAATCACCAGCGGACAGTCAGAGTTGATGGAAAAGTGCACTTTTTCAACGCCTTGAAGTGAAAATTTATCTTAATAATATGATGAAATCAATCACATACAATTAAATATTCATAATAAGAAATTTTTTTTCATAAAGTGTTATCGAAAATTTTTTTTAATGTAAATTTAAAATTCGAGTCGGAACATTTTTTATATCGTTTATTTATACCCGGTTTTAACCTAGTCTTGGTCGTTTGCCGAGTAAAGAGTCGGAACAGAAAATGCTTTCTTTGAATTAAATAGCCTTTAAAGCAAATCGGCATTGAGTTTTACTATAAAATAATCTTCGAATTTAGCTCTTTCGCACCGGACAGGAAATGCGCTGTCCCAATCTTATTCATTGAACAATTTTGCCAGTCGTTTTGAAATAAAAGTATAAAAATTATTCGTGTTGGGTGTTGCTTAAAATTCAGTCTATTTTCTCATTCTTCAGACTAATACAGAATATACAGTGTATATTCTAGTATTACACTGCAATTCTTCCATCAAGTAAACTACTTTTCTTCTGTAGATGTAGCAGCATTACTACACAGATCTAGATGTAAGCTATTTGACTGAAGAATTCAATAGCGTTGCCTGGTTCACTTTCGTATCTCGCTCAATACAGTCATAATCCATTTTCCGTCGGAGAGACAAAACCGAAAAACTATTTTAGCAGGAAGCATCGTATCGTGACGTTAAGATAAACAATCCAAAAAAAAAAAAAGACTGCAGCAATAACTTAATTATCAAAAAAAGAGCTGAAATTGTAGAAATCGCAAAAGAATCTCGATGTTGGTTGAGCTCAAGAAATTCAGTTAATTAATTTCATCTTTATTACGAGTATTTTTTAGGAGTTATGTTTTTTAATATAAATTACTTTATTGTCTGAAAGTTATTTTGTCAGTGTAAAGCGACATCTCTACTCAGTATTGTTTGGCAAATCAACATCAATAAGTTATCTCCTGAACAACGCATCCAAATCATGGAAATTTATTTCAAAATCAGTGTTCAATTATACCTGCTAATAGAGCACTTCGTGAATTCAATGGTGCACAAAATCATCCGTCTGAAACCACCATGGAAAACTTAATTACCAAATTTTTGTATACATTCACTCTTTTGAATGCCAAGCCATCGGCAGTAATGAGAAGAGTGCGTACAAAAGAAAACATTGCTGTCGTTCAGGCCAGTGTGGAAGAAAACGACAATTCATCGATTCGTCGTCGTGCGCAAAATATAAAACTTTATCCAACTACTTTAAATAACCATGATAAATGAATGTTCGTTGCCAAATCTTTAAGATATGCGGTTGTGGATGAAATGTGGTTTCAATAGGATGGTGCCATTTGTCGTATTGCAGCCGAAATAATCGATTTATTGAAAGAAAATTTCAACGACAACAGCTTTGAAATGATGCTTTGGAAACCAATATTTGACGTGTCATTGCTGAAATGCTTGAAAATTTGGTCGAAAATTTGACCTCCAGAATGACCTTTGTGAAGAATAGTCGTGGCGGCCATATGCCCGAAAACATATTCAATTGTTAAATGCAAAAAACTTGTCTGCGAAATAAAAAAAATGAACAAAAAATGAAAATTAAAAAAACACCCTTTACAAAGAAAATAGCAGCGCAAGAGAGAATACTTCGCTGTTTTTAATGGAAAGTTTAGATTCAACATCCCTGTTTTCGGTGTAAATTGCGAAACATGAGCACATGACATTCCTCTTCTTTGCATCAGCAAAAAAAAAAAAACCTTAAAATATCTCTCTCATACGTCGATATTTTGCGATCTCGATTTCCTAAGTTGAATGGTACAAGAAACTAAGTACTTCGGATCTAGAATCAAATGTAGATTTTCACAAATCCCAATAGTTTTCGATTGGATGAAATTCCCGACAACTTGGAAGATATGACACAATATGTAAAAATTCTTTCCGTCCAAAGGCAAGCGTGGAAAAGGTTTTTTTTTTGCCTTGTGTCCTAGATAGCGTACATTCATCGCAGTCGGTTACTGTTAAATGACTGTAAAATGAGAGAGAAATACCACGACAAGGATTCCGGCTTCAACAACATCAACAACAGCAACAGTTGTTGTAGGTACACAGTTCGAAAAAACCTTGTGAATTTACATCTTATAAGATGCGCATTATTGGATCATCACCGTTCACGCAAATTTACGCGCAAGAACATGAAATATTGTGTGGTTCGAAAATTCCATGGCGTGAAATTCTTTGAAAAAAGCAATAAAAACTGATTGCGACTACGGCGACTTGAACCGAGCACCATTGGATCACAAAGTACGTCTGTTAATCGACTGAGCTATAGAAGTGAAATTCATTCTAATGCAACATTAAGTCATTACAAATGGAATTTTCTGTCATTTGACAAATTGAGTCTGTATGGATTTCATCATGCACAAAAAAAAATTTCAAATCACACAATTTGAATACAAATTTGTGTGAAATATGACGCTCCATTTATGTGTATCTTCTAAGACGTAAAATCGCAAGATTTTTTCGACTGTATGAATTTAAATGCACCTTTTACCAGCCAAGCAGATGCATGCTTCTGTGGCTCAGCCGATTAACAGACGTACTTGCGATCCGATGATTCTAGGTTCAAGTCGCGGCTGTTGCTATCAGTATTCTTTTTTTTTATTTCAATGAATCTCATGTTATTAAGTTTTAAACACAATATTAAATAATGTTCTTCCACGTAAATTTGCGTGAACTGCGACGCTCCCTTTATGTGCATCTAATAAGATGTAAAATCACAGGTTTTTTTCGAAGTGTGTGCCATTCCCTAATTTCGAGGAAACCCGATTTTAAGCCAATATCCTCCAATCTTCCTGTAGTCCCGTCACACACGCATCTTTTTCGATAGCACAGATGAAGCGAATTCACATGGGACACAATTCATAAGATTCGTAACATGATTGATCAATTGTGAAATCGAGAAACTATCGACGCTCGAATATTTTTTTTTTCATAAATACGTTTATTTCATAGGCAATATACATAAGATTTTCTTCGCCGTGGCATCCACAATACATAGTACTTTAAACCTAATACATTTCGAATATCATATTAGTATGTTGGTATTCATTAGTTAATCCAAACACTGTTTTTATCAATCGAGTTGCTATTATAAATTACATTAAATGAAATACATTTATTTTGTACATGATCTTATAACTATTTCAGGTTTGTTTGTATTCATAACTTTTATTTAAGATAAGAAAGCTGACTATTGGTTGAACTCATGGAAGAGAAAACAATCTAACATAAAATAAAATTTAAATTGGAACTCCAATGGACTTAATGAAATAATAAAGAAGTTTCATGTAAGGAACGTCACGACAAGCAAGAATGTCGCGAACTGGGACATTGGAATTTATTAGTTGAGGTCTGACATCACGATACTCCACGCATGTCCAAACAACATGGTCAATATCGCGGTAACCTTCGCCACATTGTGCTGATTAGTCTCGGAAAGTCCAATTCGAAGGAGATGTGCATCTAACGTGTAGTGTTGGACATGAGTCTGGACATCACACGAATGAAATCCCTACTCACATCCAGTTTCCTGAACCATGCCTTTGTCGATATTTTTGGAATAACTGAGTGCATCCACCGACCCAGATCATCTTTATCCCAAGAAGCTTGCCAGCTGGCAAGTGTTCTTTGGCGAGACGCGCTATAGAATTCGTTGAAAGCAATTGGTCTCTTATAAATTCCACCCTCAATACCACCACGTTTGGCTAAAATATCGGCTCTTTCATTGCCTGGAATGGAGCAATGAGCAGGGACCCAAACTATTGTAATTTGATAATTATTATTCAATGTGACGTTCAGGCACTGTTTTATTTTGCCCAAGAAACGACGCTCGAATATGTCGGTCCTAAAAAACGAAAAGTTCACATGATTTTTTTTAATTTTAGATGTGCAGTTGCCAGTGCTGGTGGAATGTTTCGAAAGCAGTTCGTTTTGGAATGTTATCACTTACATAGTGAAAGTTTCGTCACGATTCAATTTGTTTCGAAGAAGTTGTGGTTGATGGAATTTATATCCTTCGAAAATTTCTTTTTATAAGATGCACATAAATGGAGCGTCATATTTCACAAAAAAATTATATTCAAGAACATGTAAACTTGTATGATTTGAAAAATACATAATACAGGTGACATAATTCTTCAAACGATACAATTCATAACGACTGAACTTCTCAAATGACACAATATTCCATTCGTACAGAAATGTACTGACTGTGAGTGTAGTTTGCACTCGGCTAGCAAGAGAGACTGTATGAGCTTATGTGCACGATTTACCAGCCAAGCAGATATGTGCTTCTGTGGCTCAGTCAACTAACTGGTATGCTTTGTGGTCTAATGTTTTTCGGTTCAAGTCGCGTTGTTGATGTCAATCTTTTGATTTTTATTTCTTTCGTTTTAAAGCCATGTAATTTTCAAATCACACAATTTTACATGTGCTTGAATATACATTTGTGTGAAATATGACGCTCCATTTATGTGCATCTGATAAGATGTAAAATCACAAGAATTTTTCGAACTGTGTTTCTAATAAATAATTGACATATATAAATCCAAACAGCGCGGCACTTGGGAGCCGAGTGCAAATTACACTTAGATCCTGAAAAATTATGTACGAATGGAATATTGTAGAATTGTGTCACCTGTAAAATTCATAATTTTTTTCTGTGTAGAAGCCATCTTCCTACACACTTAAAAAAATCCTGTGATTTTACATCTTATTAGATGCACATAAATGGAGCGTCGCAGTTCACGCAAATTTTCGTCGAAGAACATTTAATATTGTGTCTAAAACTCCATGCATGAAATTCGTTGAAATAAAAAAAGAACACTGATAGCAACCGCCGCGTCTTGAACCGAGAATCAATGGATCGCAAGCACGTCTGCACGGAACGACCGAAATTAGCTCTGCGCCTAATTCGTATTACTGTTTTTGAATTAGTTGATTTTAACAACAAAATTTCCAAAATAACTATAAAATTAGTTAAAATTGAGAATTTACTTTGCTGAAAAAACTCTTAGTTTTAGAGAATGTGTTTAGTTGGTGAATATCCTGGACTCAAACCAGCAATATTTCAATCCAACACGAAATTCTCATTGACAACTAATTTTGTTTTTAAAATCAGAAAATTTGTTTCTATTTATCTATCACCATCATTACTGAAGGACAGCACAAAGAAAACAAAACTGAAATGGGTATTATTAACAAGTTTATTAGCCAAAAACTCATGAGAAGTGTCAAAGCAAAACAATCCATTAAAAAGCTAAAAAGGACAGTCTTATTGAAACTGCTTGAACATTGTTTTGATGTTTTTCGCATGTGTTCGATATATCTTTATTTAAATTTACAAACCGATATGTAAAAATGTCGTAAACTGTTAGTGGAAATCGTATTTATTCAGAATTTGTGCGCACTTGAAGCGATTGTGCGTAATAAAGTTTTTACGCGTAACAGTGAAGTGAATTTCGAATGTTTCACTCTAATTGTGATGAAGTTTTTTTGTATCTTCAAACCTTCCGAGCTGCGCCGTCCGGTGTACTATTTGTATTCGGTTTTTGTTTTCCGAGTGCTCAAAGTTTTCAGTGAGAATGAAGAAACAGTGATTTAGAAGAAAAAAAAATCAAAAAGATGTTTACGTTTCGTTTATGTCTTTTTCTCCAACACAACATCGTATTTATACCTGCCAATATAGAAAAGACAACCGCGTCTGAATATTTTTCGGCAGTAGTGTGCCATCTAGTGGCTAGTAGTCATTAAGGTGTTACCGTTTCGGTGACAGGGCGCCATATAGCTGCATATTGCAGAAGCCAATTCAACCATTCATATTGGTTGAAAACAACATTATTTTTCTTTAATTCAACTAAAAAAATAGTTGACTGGATATGAAGTGTGCCTTAGCTAAGAAATGACAGTACGTTTATTTTGTGAATTCAACTAAAAAAAATAGTCATTTCAACAAATATTTTATTATTATTAAGGGAATGAGAATAAAAAATCTAAATCAGCAAAAGTAAGATTTTTTTAGTTGTCTCAAAAAATAACTAACTAAAATCAGCAAATCAACTAAATTTTTCGCGAAAATGCTGATTTCGGTCGTTCCGTGTGTTAATCGACTGAGCCACAGAAGCATACATCTGCTTCGTTGGTAAAAGGTACATTTAAATTCATACAGTTGCACCTGCTAGCAGAATGCAAGTTACAGTCGAAACTAGTAAAATTCAAGCTATTCTAACATTGAGTCATTACAAATAAAATTTTCCGTCATTTGACAAATTAGGTCTTTATGAATTACATATTATGAGGAATTAGGTCACCTGTAAAGTTCAAAATTTTTTAGAGTGTACCTCTTCTTTTGATCGAGTTACAATAATTTTTCGGAGTAAAAGCAGGGTGGCTCTCTAAAAATCACCTATTTTGTTCCAATTTTTTTTGTGAACAGTTTTACGAGTCTTCCGAAGATTTGGCGAGCTAATTATTATGCACAGTTTTGCTCAACTAAGCTTTTCAATATAAGCTACCATTCGAAAGTTATGATCGTTATTTTGTCAAAAACTAGTCAACTTTCTAATATAGATATGCAACAGATGCCAGATCGATAAATACGTATCGCGTATACAGTTTCTGAAAGGTCATAAAATTGCGAAAGTTTGAAGAGAAAAATTAGTGTTCAAACCGCCCAACAAAAAAATCGAAAAAGTCGCAGAGCTCTTAAACGTAGCAACAGCAAAACGATGGTTTCAAATGAGCCCTATTAGTGTCTCATACATCATTTTGTCGAAAAATGATAAACAAGTAAACTACAGCCGAAAATAGATTTGTCGCTCTTGTTGACTAAATTTGATTGATTTAAAATCCATTATTATTAAATAATCCGGAACTACAGGCAGAAGTGTGTTTAAAATTTCAAACCGATACTCAGATCGATGCTGCAAAAACCAGAAAAACATCTTCTAATTTTGACACGAAAATATTTCGAATTTTAGATTTTGGTAGATTATGACATACGAAACATGTACGTACTTATGGTTGCAACGTAGTTTGGACTTAGTCGTATCAGAACTAGTTCGGATTGCTATTTTGCTAGTTTTTAATAGTGCTAATTATGATATTACGTAAAGCCTAACGTTTCATTTTAGACATTTAGCTGCATATATTTAGTGTGAAGAGAGCAGAGCTTAGAATTGTCACGCATTCTCAATGAAAGAATTCAATCCAACAGCCTCATTTTCAATATTTTACTGTCTCATTCGTAAATGACCGACACCAGAACAAACGAAGAGAGACGAAGAATTTTCGTTTCTCATTGAAAAAATGAGAGAGAATAATTGCCAATGTCACTCTTTCCTCTATGACAAGATGAAGCCAAACTAACGTCTTCAGGGAGCATCAGCAGAATTTCAATTCTCATTCTTTCATCGATGTTTTGAAAATCTGTGACGCTTGACTATAAATAAAGACTAGAATATGACAAATGGAAGTAATTACATCCAAGAACCTCTTTGGAAACCAAAACTACTACAAATTCGAGCACCAACAGGTAGAAGTTATTGTGAAACCTTTTTTTGTCATTTTCGATTCTCACAGCTTCGCTTGAATATGGACACTGCACACTATGGGATTTTCACTGAAAACTGCAAATGACTGAAAGGGCAAATGAAAGAAAAAACACAATTTTGAAACTACTCTCCCGCTTATGTCATTGACTGGACATGGATTTCGTACTCATAGTTGGCAAGCGAGGCTGAGAGTGACAGTAATTTCTCGTCATTTTCGTCTATTTTGAGTCAATGAAAATGACTTTTTTCAGCTCTGGTAGAGAGTAATAATAGACGTTAGCTTACGATAGCTTAGAAAGCCATATCATTTGCTTCTGAAACATTTAGATATGTCGACAAGACTTTTCCTTTGGTGACTTCATTGCGACTTTGTAGATGCATGCTCAATTCCAATAATTTCAGTTCCAACAAAACCTGGAACAGATTATTATTTATTAGATTATTTTACACATTCGCTCGTACCGACAGCTTCCAATGCAATATTTTGCCATTACAATATGAGAACCCTTATTTCTACAAACAACAACAAAAAAAAAACTAAATTCCGGGGTGATTGCGTAGTGCTTTTCGATACAGGAAAGGCCAAAACGATCCGCTATGAGAGTGGTGCTGCTATTTTTCAATGTTTTAGCAACTACCACTCGGTATATTGCAGTGACAAAGAGGGTTGATTTGGGGCCAACTTGACAGTAGTTGGTTTCACACACTCTGAGACACACACACACACTCTCTCTATAAATGCATGTGATACAAAACAGCAATTCAGAGTAAAACGAAGCGGAATTGGAGGAATCAAATATTAAATTGCAACATTACAGCTTTGAATTTACGGATTATGTGCAAGCATAACGGTGCGGGTTCGGGATCATGTGCCAACGATGGGACATAGAAATAAGAGCAAAAAAAACGAGCTCTTCTACAAACATTGCCTTGTCTACCTTTTATGGTTTTGCAGTGTAAAAGAATGGAAGCGTAAATATCGAACCCTGTGATCACGGGTAGCGTAGGGAGAGGTGTATAATGGCTACGCAAGCAACATCAGAAGGGTTTCTTCCAAAAATATCTAATTCCAAACGAAGGTTCTGGCACTATTTGATATTTTTTGAAGCAGTTTAAATTCGGCGAGGAATTTTAGCTGAGTCGCATTTGTGTATGTTGTTTCGTTCAAATTACTGGGTGTGCAAATTAGTTCGGTCCGTTTTCAAAAGATGGCTCTGGTCGTTATGAATATTGAACAGATGTCGATAGTTTCAAGAGGTTAGACATCTGTCATTAATATTCATTTCATAGTTTTCACTTTGTTAATTATGAGCAATTTTGTGTTAACTAAGCAGCATTTGCGGGAAGCTTTAGTTTTCTGTTTTAATTGGAAGAAAAGTACAACTAAAGTGCATCAAATGTTTGTGGATGTTTATGGCGATAATGCTCCAACTGATAAATCATGGAGGGTATGGTTTCGACGTTTCAAGAATTGAGATTATAGCGTTCAAGACAGGCGTTGAAGCTCTGGACAACCAAAGTATTCGAATGCAAACAGTTGGAGGCATTACTCGATGAAGATCCAAGTCAAACGCAAGAGGATACTTGACAAATCTTTAACATTGAAAAATTCAAAAGCAAGACAGTTAGATGCCTTGTGAACTGAAACCGAGACACCCAGGTGATTTTCTACTTGCAAGCAGTTGATTCAAAGGTAACAAAAAAAGAGTTTTTTACATCTAATTGTCACTGGAGATGAAATGCGAATTGAATCGCATCCAACTCTTTACAAAACTGGATGTAAACAACATTATTTGTCTTATTGCATTGAAGTAAATGCACACGTTTAATGTCAAGATGCACTTGCTCCTTAAGCAAACCTTCAAGTTTTCGTATCGAAGGTCGAATTTTGCACTGTCTGAAGTAAACAATAATTGTATTCTTTCTTACCGGCGGTAGATTTTGTTCGTTTGGTTCACTAATTTTCGAGGTCGTTCTATTGTTCACTACACAATACTGTACTTGGTTTCTTTCGTCCCGAACGTAAGCGGTTTTGTTTTATCGACTGACTTGGATGATATGTGGAAGCGAACTGACCCTATTACATTTGATTAAAATTGTTCGTTCTTCCGCAACCAAAAGCTGGCTATCGGCATAGTGACATTCGGTTCATTTGGACTTGAATAAAATTCAGCAGATCTTTTATGGGATTATCAATGGTTAGTTTCTTTGGTTACAGACTCTCATGATCGGTAAACTAGAAAAAATAACTAGCAAATATAAAGAGGTAGCTCATGAAAAAAAAATCTTGAAACTGAAATTTTTACACTAAGCACTCTATCCCCGGAAGCAGGGGTTTAAGCCGAATGAAAGTTGAAATATTCTTATGGTATCTTAGTACCTTTCATTTGAATCTAAGTTTGTCAAAATCGGTTCAGTCATCTCCGAGAAAAGTGAATGATGTTATTTTCACATATTTGATGCATATCATCATGTAATTTCGGAACCGGAAGTCGGATCCAAACGAAGTTCAAGAACTTTATATGGGGCCATGAGACCTTTCATTTGAATCTAAGTTTGTGGAAATCGGTTCATCCATCTCCGAGAAAAGTGAGTGACATTTTTTTCACATTTTTAATGAATTATTTCCAAATATTTGGTGCATTTCACCCTGTAGTTGCGGAACCGGAAGTCGGTTCCAAATTAAATTCAAGAACTTTATATGGGACCGTGAGACCTTTCATTTGAATCTAAAATTTTTGAAAATCTGTTCAGCCCTCTGCGAGAAAAGTGAGTGACATTATTTTCAAAATTTCGGCGCCTATCACCCTGTAGTTCCGGAACCGGAAGTCAGATTCAAATTAAATTCAGGAACTTTGTATGGGGCCATGAGACCTTTCATTTGAATCTAAGTTTGTGAAAATCGATTCAGCCATCTCCGATAGAAATGAGTGACATTATTTTCACAATTTTGGTGTATATCACCCTGTAGTTCCGGAACCGAAAGTCGGATCCAAATTAAATTCAGGAACTTTATATGAGGCCATGAGAGCTTTAGTTTGAATCTGAGTTTGTGAAAATCGGTTTAGCCATCTCCGAGAAAATTCAATGTCATTATTTTCACAATTTTGATGCATATCACCCTGTAGTTCCGGAACCGGAAGTCAGATCCAAATGAAATTCAGGAACTTTGTAGGGGACCATGAGACCTTTCATTTGAATCTAAGTTTGTGAAAATCAGTTGAGCCATCTCCGAGAAAAGTGAGTGACATTATTTTTCACATACACACATACATACATACACACACAGACAATTTGTGATCTCGACGAACTGAGTCGAATGGTATATGATACTCGGCTCTTCTGGCCTCGGTTGTAAAGGCGGTTTTCACAGCGATTGCATAACCTTTCTATATGAGAAAGACACGAAAGGGTTTTTTACATCGAATTGTTACTTGGGATGAAAAATGGACAGTCTATGTCACCCCTAGCAGAAAAAATGCTACGCTATGCCCGGTCAGTTGTTACCATCGACCTCAAATCAACACCAAAACCGAATATGCATGGTTCGAAGGTCATGTTGTGCATCTGGTACTATAATACTATAACGTGCGATCGATATAAGCTGCAATTGATGCGTTTATGCCGTGCCAACGGCTGGAATACAAGCAAATACACGATAAGGTTATTCTCATGCAGGACCACGCTCGGTCTCATGTCGCAAAAGTTGTAAAAATTTTTTTGGAAACGCTCAAGTAGGACATTTTGCCCCACCCACCGTATTCTCCTGACATTGCTCCTTCTAATTACTGGTTGTTCCGACGGATGCAGCACGATCTGGCAGGTCATCGTTTTACTTCTTTCGTAGAAATCGAAAACTGGCTTCAAATTTGGGTCACCTGGAAAAAGTTTTCTAAATTACAATCAGAACTGTTTCTGCTTATGGTTATGTTAATTACTGGCTAAACAAGCAGATCTCGGCTATATCTGTTTCAAGTTCTCGGTTTCAGAATTACCGGAAAAAAACTCAGAAACAGAATTTACTTCATTTTTTCAGAGACACCGGAGGTTTGGTCCCATGGAAGTTTGATTCTACTTTTAAAATTTGAACTGATTTGGCTTCCGGTTCCGGAACTATATGGTTAAGTAGGCTAACAATTTAAAATCCTCATTTAGAGTAATGCTGCAAAAAAAAGTACAGGTGTGTAATTTCATAGACATAACTGGATGTCGTGAATACGAATAAAACTGACACTTTTACTTTATACTTCCGAATATAAATTAGTTGATCGATAGTGTGAATTGGGCAAGTTTTGCCTTTTTCCACTATTATAATTTGAAACGATACTCCTAAACTACTGTACAGATTAGTTACATTAAACATTCTGACACACAAATATTACGAAATAATCAGTATAGTTCCTGACGACCGAAGTCCAAATGAAAGCATTAACGACTGCTTCACCTGACGATTGAAAGCATAATAAATCTGGCTACAAACTGATTGAATATGTTGAAGATGTTCAAGATTCAAGCAAAAGTTTTTCGAAAAATTTTAGTAATATTTATGAAAATATAAGTAATATTAGAAAGGCATACTTACACAACTAGGTGAACTAAAACAGGTTTTGTTGATAGCAAAATCAAACGTTTATATAACATACTAGCTGACCCGTCGAACTTCGTCTCGCCCACAAATTATTTGTTCGAATTTATCTTTTCGGACAGCAGAATTGTCAAACGACTAAGCGGTTAACGTTTCCCTTCATTATTTTTCTGATTACTTAACCTACAATCAACGGAATTCGACACACATTCGCTTTAGCTCAAAATGAAATATCACCAAAAATTTATGTGAAAATGTAAAATACTTCAGTTAAGCAAATTTCAGCAAATGCATAGATTGTTATCTCATTTTTTGAGTCAATGCACTAAACAGAGATCCCTCTCTAATGGCATAAAGGATAAAAAAGCTCACTAACCAGAATTTCGTATTGATAAACTAAACACAATAATGAAGAGTTTCTCTTCTAGAGTTGTTCATTCAGTAGAGTAGGATATATTTACAATTTGTATTTGGCCCATGTAACCAAATGCTCGTAAAAAAAGATTTAGCTTAAGAGACGAGTAGGGTTCTTGAAATGTTTCATCATAACAAATTATAAAAGACAAATCATGATTTTTGGAAAATGTTAGACCCTACGGGATCCCTAGAGTAATGAATTGTTTCGTTCGATTTTATAGACATAAAACTTTAACGCGTTTTTCTCGCAAGCAGCTTTTGAAAATTCGTGTCCATCGTCATTCAAAAACTACTGAACCAATTTTTTTTAAATTTTACACATACTTTCAACATATATAAAACCAGACCCCAACGTTTTCCTTTTCATTTTTTGTTATTTTAGGGAGGCTTTACAGCTGCAAAATGGCGGATTTTTTTGTTAAAAATCGTACTTTTCTCTTATTGCTCAAAAGTTTTCCACGAAAAAATTACAAAATGTTGTTCGAATGATATTTTTTATCATGCAAAACATTTGAATTTATTTTGTTGCACTATAATTAAAAAAAAAATCTCAAAAATAATGATTTTTTGCATCATTTAGATCCTACCCTACCTGATTTATTAAACTCGCGCCCGCGATGACCAATGAACTGGTAAATGATATCAGACCATTTTCTTCTGCCAACAGCGGTCTTCTAGAATAGTCATATGCATTCCGTCATCGAGTCATTTTATGCAAGCAATAATTTAGATACCCAATTAAGCACGTGGCTCGAAATGAAGAACCACATGAATCAAGTTTTCACACACACACACACAACTCGTTGCGCGCCAAAAGATTCTTTCAACGATCTAGTATTCCTTTCTTTCGACGGCCAAACACTTATGCAACTCGTTGCGCGCCAAACATCAATCATAGATCTAGCAATCATTGGCGACGTTTTCAGTGGAAAATTCCATTGTCCATACAAAACAACTTTATGGATTTTTTCCACTTTTCCAGGAAATTTTTCTAATTTTTTTGATGTACGAACCCGGTGGGGATAGAAACTGATCAAACAAAAAAGGAATCATGTAAATCCGTCCATCCGTTCTTACGTGATGCGATTACAAAGAATGATCTCTGCATTTTTATATATATAGATTCGCACAAAACTCAAACTTAGAAGCTCGTATTTAAATGATTTTGGGTTCCCCTTCATTGCTATTAAATATTGTCATTATAACTTACACTAATGTCATTCCAAGTATCAGTTTATTTCCTCACGGCAAAACCGATCAGCGGGCTTATCATAGTAGCTAGCGTTCACGTGCCAAATGTGCTTCGAAGGCTAAAACCCGTCCGACCCCTCCAGTATCCGTGGCCAACACCAGGGTAAACCACGCTCTGGTGTATGGCAAATTCACGATCAAAGTTTAAAGTTCTACCGAGCTAATGCAAGAATGTGCGCCCTACACCTCCAACCGGATGGAAGCACCATTGCAATGTAGCACTCCCGCTTCCGCTTTGATCTCTGCTGCGCTATTTTTTTTTCGTGGGTAACATTTTTACTACACATGCAAAAAAGCCGGAGGAAATCTGTGTGTACGCCATCCCACGCGCACACACACACACACACTCACATAAACCCATAAACAGTTCCACCACCCCACTGGGACGGAGGAACTTTCACCCGAAAGTTAGCTATGTTTTCTAGAGAGCTCACCGAAAGTAGCTCTTCAACTCAGCAGTAGAAGTTTGAACTGGAAGAATTATCGATTTTAATCTTTTTAGATAAGTTAAATCGAAAAGTTTCAGCTGTACATCACAGAACTCAACACAGGAAAAATGGCCAAATATGTTTGTCGTGTCTAAATACTGCCTTCCCGATGAGCGACAATTGTGTTGTAGATTTTGCAATGAGGAAGTTTACAGAGGATTTGGGGTGATGGGACCAAAATTAAACGTAAAGTGAAACTGTTGAAGCTAGCGCCGAGTGTGACATCCCATGTACGTACGTCAGACTACAGCAGCACAGCAAATAATCAAGAACAAATGGCAAAGTTTGATCCATTAGCTTCGTTTCCTGGTTGGCCGTGTTGGCAGAGCAGTTCTGTTTCTCGGTGAAAGCAAAGATCAGCAGAAAAAAAGTCAAATAATGTTTACCGATAAAATGAACAGTATTATTCTATTTACGTGTAGGCTGGCTGTTTCTTCTGCTTTTCTTTCGCCTCGCTCGCAT
The DNA here is from genome assembly GCF_030247185.1 of Malaya genurostris. Taxonomy (NCBI): domain Eukaryota; kingdom Metazoa; phylum Arthropoda; class Insecta; order Diptera; family Culicidae; genus Malaya; species Malaya genurostris. The sequence goes on from NC_080572.1 coordinate 208,260,744, forward strand.
CCTTTAGACAGACAGCGACGCGGATAATAAACTTTTTTTAGCACAACTTTGTTTACTTTGCTGACATTACTGTTCACAAACCGGTTTTGCTTTGTAAAAACAAACATTTCTTGTTTTTGATTTTGTCAAGTTTTATTTATCGTAGCAATTTATTGCTTGAGTGTTATTCTAGTAAACGGAGCTGGCTTCAGGAAATGTAGAAGCCGGCGGATTCGTCGGGACATGTTTTCTGTAGAATGGAATGCGACGGACCTTGAATGGTATCCACAATACACTGTTGTTTGAAAGAGCAATCATAGAATAGTGGACGGCCCTAGTGTAGGCTCCGCGAAAATCTTTAAATTGTAGCTCTTCCACTACAGTACGACTGTTTAATAGTTTTCGGAGATTAGAGATAAATTTCCAAATGTTCGACATTTGATTATTATATTTTGGTCAAATGATGACATTTAGTCAATAGATCGGCGTCGACTGGATGTTTTTGCCTTATGCGTTAGTAGGTTGCGAATTGGTTTGTATGTATCATTTGACATTATTAAAATCTTTCTTATTGTCAAGTATTTCAACTTGATGTTCCATTGCTGAAGTTTATCAATCCCTTGAATATGATTTCTAATTGACGTGAATTCTCATTCAGTCTTTTTGTCGATTTGAACTAAAGTGAGATGATACCTTTTTTTATCAATCCGCATGTGTTTTTTGCATGAATATTCTTCGGTGTTTAAGTTTTCATTACATTATTTTAATGACCGTCGTTTTAAGCGACAATTTGAGATTGTAATCACTCATTACTCTGTAATGTCGAAACTGCAAATACAATCGAATTTAAATCTAGAAGTGTGATAATCGATTAAACATGCCATGATATGTAAGTTCCACTTTAGAGTTTACGGTAATTTAAGGTACTTCCAGCATAACCCAAACCGATTCGTATGGCCATATGACGAATAAATTACAGTTTTGAGTACAACTTTGAAGCTTAATTGGATAAAATTCATTAAATTTTGTATGTATGTATAAAATTAATTAATTTTGTATATAAGTTTAATTCAATTTGAATTTTTGTTTCTGAAATTTGATTAGGCTTTTTTTGAGAAAACGATTGTGCTTTGAGAAACGATTTTATACTGGAACCGGAATTCTAAAATCGGTATGGCCGAAGTCAGATAAATTCACCTGAATAGCTGTATAGTTTACATTTGTTTCAAAATATTTGAAAATCAGTGAAGACATCTTTGAGAAATCATAGCACGAATTAAATTTTTAGGTGCCTTCTGAATCGACAACTGAATACCACTAAAACTGAAAAAAGTTAATTTTTTTATCGACTATCCAAATCTGCTAACCCGATAAACCTGATTAATTTATGTGGAATAGACATTTTTATACTAATCACCCTGTATCCCCGAAACCGGAAGTTGGGTCTGACTGAAGAGCAAGATGTTTTAAAGAATCTTGAAACTTTTCATTTGAATCTAAGATGATTCTTAGATTTCATTTGAATCTTAGATCGGTTCAGCCATCTGCGAGAAAAATTATCTACACAGTTTTAATTTCGTTTCACATATCATCCTGTAGTTCCGGAACCAGAGGTCGGAACCAAACATAATTCAGGAACTTTGTTTGACGGCATACGAATTTTCGTATGAATCTGAATTTGTAGAAAAGAAATTTTCCGAGAAAATTGAGTGAAATTATTTGTCACACACGCATTTGCTGATCTCGACGAACTGATTCGAATGGTATATGGATGTTATGTTCTTCCAGCATTTATTGCTGTAAGTAGTTTAAAACAATATAATTAAAAAAAAAATTTGCCATCATCTGGTTTATATATGTCATATTCGAACGATTATGTTGCCAAAAACGAGCCGTGCTAAAATCGGTCCGAGGCAAATTGTCATGAAAAAGGATGCTGTACACAGTCTTTTTGGTACTTAGAAACAATTGTATGTAACAGAATAAAAAATCGTGTTTTCCGTTGCTCCCAAGCATTGCTTTGTCAAACAGCGCTAAAAACTCCTACTGCTGGAATAGGGGGAAAAGTCGTTTACACAAAAATTTCGATATCTTCGTTAAAAATGGACGTATTTCCACAATCTATGGCTTGTTGAATAGGTATTATCGTGCGAAATCTAAGTCTGAAAACATATTCTGTTTTCAAGGTCAATTGTGACAGATACTGTCAAAAAACTGAAAATTTAGACATAAAACTTCGAATAACTCAAAAGTAAACATCCGATCTCAAAACCATTCAATAGCGTTTTGGGTGACGGGGAGACCTTTCATTTGCGACTAGTTTGATCAAAATCGGTCCAGCCATCTCTGAGATCTCGACCTCTTAGTTGACAACACACATACACACACAGACATTTGCTCAGTTCGTCGAGCTGAATCGATTGGTATATGTCATTCGGCCCTCCGGGCCTCGGAAAATTTTTCGAAAGTTTGAGCGAATTCTATACCTATTTTATATATATATATATATATATATATATATATATATATATATATATATATATATATATATATATATATATATAAATATATATATATATATATATATATATATAAATATATATATATATATATATATATATATATATATATATATATATATATATATATATATATATATATATATATATATATATAAAAAGGTAAAAAGGTAAAAAATATGGTTGTTTTAAGAAAACATTGATTAAATCAAATCAATGAAAAACATCCTTGGAATTACCCCCGAATGGGGTGAATTATAGTACTGGTTTGTTTCATTAGTGTAAAAACACTTGGTCATTGGTGAATAATATTTACCTTTTCTCATGAAGTTTGTGGCTTCTGGTTTGTGGATAATATTTCAAATTACTAAATAATTGATATTGTCAAGACGCGTTTGACAAGTGAGTTATTAAAAAAATAATGTCACATTACTTTGTAACTTAAACGTGAAAATCTTAAATGGCAACAATCGGTTTATTGGGGAATTTTTCAAATTGTAACGGTTCAGCCATTTTCGAGAAAATGGAGTGTGTGAAATTACACATACATATGCACACAAACACAAACGATCTCATCGAGCTGAGTTGAAAGGTACGCAAGGGGTTTTCAAGGCTTTATCACGAGGGTTTTCAGGGCTTTTTTTGCCTTTCTTCTCATTAATATTGACTTCAATTAAAGCCCATATTATCCTCAAAGGTGCTGTGAAATTTCTTCCGAATCCGCAGATACAGGGCGATGAGTGTCAAAGTTCTGAAATCGCCGTATAGAATGACAACATCTACAACACCGGTCCACGTCCAACGTGGAAGAAGAAAACACAACACGAACGATTCGTTCATTGTTCTATTTCGTACACACTATAAAGAAAACGAAACGGTTACGGATGTCTACTACTAGTGTGTGATATTGGTAAAAAGTGGTGCTCAGGAATCAGGAATCAGAACAAATTGGCTCAAATGGCACGTTCCCCTTGATATTTGGAGATTTGTGCCTTGCCATCAATTTGTTTTTAGCATCATTTTCCCGATATATAAGAGGGAAGTATTGAAAGGAAATGGTAAGGGTTGGACTAGGAGGATGGGAAAAATTGACGACACAAAAACACATAAAAGCAGAAGTAAATTCTGCACCCCTAAGGGATGCTGAACAATCTGCTGAGGATCACATTTAGTGGAAGCAGAAGTAAATTCTGAACCTCTACGAGGTCCCGAACAGTCTGCTGTTAATAAAACCTCCAACCTCCGAGAGGATTTGGAGATCTTGCAAAAGCGACACCATTCTGCACTCCCGGAAGAATGCAGAACGATTCGCAGTATGTACGAGCAGAAGTAAATTCGGTAACCCCTAAAGGATGCCAAACAATCTGCTAAACCCTATTTAAGGTGAATACAGAAGGGATTCATTCACTCCAGGAAGAACGATGAACCCTTCCGACTATAGCTCCTTACCACATTGGGTGAGAAACGAGAGAATATCCTTCAATTTTAGCTCCGCATACACAGACTCAACCATGTATGGAGAACCAAAAACCCGGATACGTAGCTGCGTCAATGCGGGACAGTTACATATCAGATGATATGAAGTACCATAATCGCATTCACACAAATCACACGAATAATACTCAGCACGTTGAATAGTAGCCATGTGATAATTTAGTTTGCAATGTCCAGTCAGAGCTCTGACCAGAATACTGCAATGATGCTTGGAGAAATGCAGTAGATACTTTGACATTTTCAGATTTAAATCTGGTAGAAATGCTTTTGTCTGAGCGCAAGTTTGCAAGCTGCGCCAGTAGCTGGCATGTTTGGATGCAGCCCAACAACGAATCTTGTGCTTTATCCAACTAGTTGAAAGTGGTAAAGCTGGTTCAGGACCAACGAAATCATTCGTTGCACCAGCTCTAGCCAACTCATCAGCCCATTCATTTCCAGTAACACCAGGATGGCCGGGCACCCATAAGAAGTAAACAGCATTTGAAATGCTGAGGTTTTCAATTTGAGTTCGACATGCGATCGCTAAATTCGACCGTGAGTCATTCGAACTGAGTGCCTTCAAGGCTGCCTGACTGTCGGAACAAAAACAAACTCGTTTACCACAGATCCTCTGCTGAAGTGCCGATTGTACTCCACACAGAATCGCGTAAATTTCTGCTTGGAACACAGTACAGTATCTACCAAGTGAATGAGACTGTTCCAACCTCACTTCACGACAGTAGACACCAGCACCAGCACGACCATTCAACAGAGAACCGTCCGTATAACAAACTATGTGTTCATCAAGTTGTCGTTCCAGACAACCAGACAACCACACCTCACGAAGAGGATAACTCACATTGAATGTTTTGAAAGGAAAACTACATGTGAGAGCTAGGTCACCAGGAGCGAGTAAATACTCATCCCACGTAACCAGTTGAGACCACAAGCGAGTGTGGCTGGTAGCATAATCTAATGGGTTACTGTTCCAAAGCCCTGTAACCTTAAGACGGTATGCACAAGATAATGCTTCTTGTTTTAGGAACACATGTAGTGGTTTAATGCACAGTAGCGCCTCTAGAGCAGCAGTAGGAGTTGTTGTGAATGCTCCTGTCATCGCCATTAGGACCATCCTTTGGAGATGATTTAGCTTTGACTGAACTGTCGCGACTTCTCCTTTCTGCCACCATACAAGACATCCATATGCTAAAATTGGTCTAACAATAGTTGTGTAGATCCAATGAATATATCTGGGTTTGAGTCCCCATGATTTTCCAAAAGCTCGTCTGCATTGGCCGAAAGCCATGCAAGCTCTTTTAATCCTGAAATCAATGTGAGCAGACCAATTCAGTTTTGAGTCAAGAATAACCCCGACGTATTTAACTTGATCGACTACAGTAACCTCTGAACCGAAGAACTGTAACGGACGAGCTCCTGTGATTATCCTACGATGAGTGAAAAGCACCATTGATGTTTTGCCCGGATTTACAGATAATCCAACCTGACAACACCATTGTTCAACAGATCGCAGGGCTTGTTGCATTAAATCAAAGAGTGTTAATGCTTATACCGGTCATCAATATATGATAATCGTCGGCAAAACCATAAGTCGGAAATCCAAGGTTATTAAGTTTCCTTAACAAACCATCAGCGATTAGGTTCCATAAAAGTGGGGATAGTACACCACCTTGAGGACACCCACAGACACTCAGCTTTTTAATCTCTGCTTGCCGAAGCGATGAACAAAGAAGTCGATTGCTAAGCATTGCGTGTATCCAATTTGTGATACTTGAAGGTATGCCATGACCACGGGCTGCTTCTAGAATGGAATTGAAAGACACGTTATCAAAGGCACCTTCAATATCTAGGAAAACTCCCAAGCAAGATTGCTTTTGTGAGAAAGGAAAGTCAAAGTGCTACAGTTGATACATTTTTTTTGCTATTTTATGATAAGTGCGACCGAAAAAATAAAGGAATGTCAATGAATTGAAATTTATGCAATTTTCACTACCGAGTAACGCAGCAATAACGTGTCGGTCAGGTAGTGATGTCAATAATCATTCAATGAACAGTTGTTTTTGCGAACTCCACAGTAATATCTACGATGTTATGAGCAATATTAGAAAGGCATAATTACACCACTAGCTGGATTAAAACAGATTTTTATAATTTAAAAAAGTTATCGATTATCTAGCTGCATTCCAATGCTGGCAAAAATAATTTCACAATTTAAAGCGTAACTAGAGGAACCATGAGCTATTGAACATTTCATATATCAGTTTGTCAAGTAATTAAAATTTTGTTTTTTTTTCATTTTCAGGTAATCAGCACATTTGAAAACAGTTCAACGGCATTCGAGAATGGTTTGTGTTTTTAATCTGTGTTTTTGCATGGTAATTAAAAATCGGTGAACGAATCACCAAGCGTTCCTTTCAAACCGTTTTCCATGGAGGCGCACCGTGCATTGTTCACCAGAAATCATATTCCAACGAACTCGCTTTTCACTGTCATCATTTACAGCCGGATAATGCATAAATTCGTAAGAACTGTCATTACAGTCAGTGTTCGAGCAGAACAAAAACAAATGTGCATGCGAAAGTAATTTCCAGCGCTTGCAAACCGTTAGCAGACTTTTGTCGTCAGTTTGTCACCACCGCATAAAAAACTTTTTCCCCACTATTTTCATGATACCCCATCTCACGAATCTCATGCCCAATCGAACGCATATTTCGCTCCATTCAGTCTAACTTTTCCGTGCGTTTGCTTTCCCATTCGGCAATTAAAATCATTGATTTTATTAATTCTGACTGTGACCCAATTGTCGAAGCCGAAGCCGTACAAACAGGCAAAATCGCTTAACTTTATTCATGTTCAACCGGGCTGTGTAGTGCTTGTGCTCATTTGTTGGAAATCCTTTCATGAATACATCCGGACAGTTGTTTCCGCCATCGATTTGTTCCTCATTCATTCGTGATCCGTGATGGGCAACGAAAGACTGAACGAGATGGGTGAGGAGAGGTTGCGGAGTGTGGTTGTGCAGTCATCGTATGAGAATCTAATGTTGAAATATGAAATAAAACAATCTAACCATAGAGTCAATTTGATTCTACGGTCCGTTTAACATTGAATTAGGATCAAATTTGCAAATTTGTAAAAAAAACGAATCACGTCGCACAAAAATGGATTAGAAAAATCTCATTGCATTTTGAAAGGCAAGATGGAGGGCTCTTCAATCGATATGTTCCTTTGCCATCTCCAACTTTTGCATTTACTTTCCGAGCCGTTTGTTAATCCCAGTTGATTGGTTGAAAGTACGCATCTGCTCGAGTGGAGTTTGAATTGAATGAATTCAAGAAGCTCTCCGTTGCGTACAGATTTTTCTTCTGAGCGCTATTGCTTTAAGGACAACCTCATCAGATTGAAGGAACATTTACTGAGCCTTTCGCATGTTTTTTTTCTTTAAGTTCTCCGTTATAATAATAATTATTATTTATAATATTGTGGGATCCAATTTTTTTGCTGACGTCCGTTAAGTCGCTGCCGGAAACACCGACTTTCCTAGTCATAGGAAACGGCACTGCCAATGGCCTAACCATGACCTGCCTGATTTCCGGACAAACCATTCACTATGGGTGTCGGATGTAGCTGTTTCTTCCACCCAACGGCCCGCTACTCGGCCTACAAAGAAACCTCAATTGAATTTTACGATTCAACAGCAATTTCTTTTCTCTTTTCAAAATTGAAATTTCACTAAAGAATGTTTACCAAAGCTACTGCTTCCGTTCCCTGTTCAGCCTCCCGGTTCATCATTATTACCATCAGCAGCAGCAGCATCATCATCATCAGCACCACATTTCGGCCAACATCCCTCCCCCCAACTGCCCCCGCAACCAACCCGACTAAGTTGCAAACGCTGTCAGAATCAAACTGTCTTCGCCGGCAAACGAGTGTCAATGCTAGTCGCTGTTCATTCAATTTAGTAAATAGACGAGATAAACGCCTTACCGATCTCCTCCGGATCCGCTGCTATCCGCTATATGGTGCTTCACAAAAGCTGTACTACCAGCAAGCGGTGATATGTAGGCACTAGCATTATCACCGTTCACTGCGATGAAGGAGGGGGGAGGCGGCTCAGCCAGTCTGAACAAAAGCCCGCAGTCGGTTGGCCAGATTTTCTGCTCTTGCACCGAAGCTGGGAGAAAATCACATATCATGATGGTTCAATGTTTTCCTGTTTTCATTTTTTTTCTGCAAGCTATTTGGCAGATGCGATCAGCAATTTTCTCTTCAATTTTAAAGTTGGTTTTTTTTTCGCTGATGTAACGATTTGACGTTGATGGGAAAGCGAAACAGTATGGTTTCGAATTTTGAACCAACGATTCCAGGACGCGGAAACCAGCCGGCGTACTGACCTGGTGGCGGCATTTTTGAATGAATGGAAAACTAATTTCATTCGTTTTCATTTTTTTTTCATGTGATGGAAGAATGGAATAGAAGGTAGGCTAGCTGCCCCATTATTCATTGCGTCATTCAAAACTTTCAGTTCAGCTTTCACAGGAGTTTGAGCTGATATTGAAGTTTAATGTATTGGTTCGGAAAGTAGGTCGAAAATCGATAGGTTTGAAGTTTTGCTTCGCGCAAACACAATTTTCGGATCTCGCTTTTTGGGTCAGGTTGAGAGCAAATGCATGTTCGTTGTAAAAAAAAGTACGTTTGAATGTCTCATGTAGCATTACTGACATAGCATCCGATCCAACCGAAACAGTAGATATTGCAGTTCACTCGTAATGAATGAATCGTTCCAAATTGTTGTTTGATTTGTTCGTTTATAGTTTTCCTTATCGAGAAAAATGCACTTACCGAACTTCTTTCTATTGGCATTTCACTTGAAAAACAACTTTTATTATATTGAACCCCACAGCTAGCTAGTAATGATAACAAAGTCGAAAACTTCGCTAGTATAACTAATCTTAAGTATTAGCCGAAGACAGTGTTCCAGATTTTTGTTCATATTTCAAATCAGATTCGAAATTTTTGCTTCAAAGTAATGGTGCGTTTTCGAAATCGAATATGACTGAATTTAACGTGTTCTAGTAGTGGGCAAAATTACGACAGTTTTACGGGAAAAAATTCGTTACTTTTGTTATGTTAAATTTTGTGGGGGTGCCTTTTCAAAGTTTACCCTTCAAAAGAGTGATAAGTTTTTGACGTGAATATTTTTTGTTGTGTTTAACGTATCAACATAATTTTTGCTACATGCCATCGGAAATCATGCAATCACCAATTCATGATAACTTTTTCAATTGCATGATATAATCACAAATAATTCAAACTAAAGTTTTCTGAAATGTTTGGTATCAACGCGTATCAATGAAGAAAGAATTGAGTTCAGTAAAGAATCAACTGTGGGATGTTCGCCGAGTCAATTTGTTTTCAAAAAGGAGTCATCCTACTGATGGTCGTTTGAATTGGAGCAATATACAACGAAAAGTGCACAACGATGGGGAACATATGGCAAAATTAGCCCTTTTAATGGCTCCAAATGTAATCTAAAGAACTATAAAGATTGCTTCTTTACAAATCGAAGTTAAAAATCATCAGTTCAGTGAGAATCTGGAAAAATTTGATTGACTTTATGATTTTTTCGCAGCTCAAAATTTGCACCAAACGAGTGCGAATAAAGTTAGCATTTGACTGCTTGCCGTTCGAGAAAATGCTATGCAATTTAATATCGTAGAGATTTTCACTATTTTGCCTTTCTATATGCCAGAAATGCGGGATTCATTTCCATTTTGATAGTTTCTTTCACTGAAATATGTGAATCTTGAATGGAATAATCAACATTAAAATCCTGTATGTTGCAATTATTTACACTCTCATTTATCTCGCGTTATTTAATTGTGTGGTTGGAAATATTTGTCGCCAATAAGTCAATTTCTAGTATAAATGCACCGTTACAATTCTGGTAGCAAATCAGTAATATTTTCAAAATTCACACAATCTACTAATATGTTCGATTATAATTCCTATTCGTAATCACGTCCTCCAGTTATGTCTGTGGCATTACCCACAAACCTTTTTGCCTTTCTCATATACAGAAAAGTTATGCAATCACTGTGAAAACCGACTCTTTAACCGAGGTCCGGAGGCTCTAGTTCCGACCATAGAGAGACATCTAACGAGTAAAATTCCGTTTGGTTCATGTTCATACGTGCCATAGTTTTGGAATACGAGTGACATCTAGTTGAAAAAGTCAATTTGGTTTAAATCCACCTAGTGGTGTAATGATGCTGCCACATACTATTTATATTTTCAAAAATATCACAAAAAATACTGTCAAGAACTTTTTTTTAATTTGAATAAAATTAGAAACTTTCTTCAGGTAAAAACTAACATAACCTTTACAATTTGTAATCAGTTATGTCAAGTTAATAAGAACTTTTCTTTACTTTTGCATCGAATGAAAAGACGGCTTGAAATTTCAAACACACTCTACCCTACAGCTCTGGAACCAGAAGTCGGATCCAGATGAAATTCAACAGCAGCCTATGACACTATCGGATCTGTCATTTGAGCCTAAGTTTGTGAAAATCTCTGAGAAAATCGAGTGAGTTTCGTTTTAGAGTTTTTTACCACTATTTCTGGTACTTTCGGAACCGGAAACTGGGAACCAGTATAACCGAAGCCAGTTCGTTTAGTAAATAATTAATATAGCCAGCAAAGTAAATCAGTTTTGAGTCAAATCTAGAAGAGTTTTACTCGTTTTGCATCATCACTTTAAATGACGGTGTTTAGTTCTCAACACACTTTACCCAATGAAAGTATGGTGAAATTCAATTTCAACCTATGGTATGGTATGGTAACCTAGGTATGGTATGAGATTTTTTATTTGAACCTAAGATTGTGAAAATCAGTCAAGCCCTCTGACCTTCTGAGTAACATTATTTGACTCATACTCACACACATACATACATACATAAATACATACACCCAGCTCGATGAACTGTGTCGAATGGTATAGGACACTTATCTATCCGGGCCTATTTTCACTAGTCAATTTGTTTATTTGTTTATTTGGTAGCAGGGAAAGCCCACTGGAGCTGAAATTTATAATCTCTCTCTCCAGCAGGCATAAAACCTCCTCATCTTTTTATATAAACTGATTACAAAAATTCAACAGATATATTTCTTAATTTTAAGGGTTTAATACTAAGTAAAATTATGTCTCCTTGTGGAGGTCAAGAGTGGTGAGTGATTGCATAAACTTTCTATATGAGGAAGGCAAAAAGTATACTTTTATAGGTTCTCTCATGATTTTGTGATAATACTAAAAGGTGGGTACAAATTGAATGAAAGAGAATATCAAGGATGGTAAACACTACAAATAGTTTCATCTGTTAATGACGATTTATCTGTATATATTTTTTTTATTTCTATTATAGAGGTTTTAACCTTAAGGTCATTCACCTGTTTCTGAACCTATGTGCGAGGTTGGGAATCGAACCCAGGTGGGCTGCGTGAAAGGCATCGAGCCATCACGCTATACCCGTCCCCTAAATGATTTTCATTTACATTACAATACGATATCTCTTAAAAAAGTAGCTGTTATTTTCAAATTAGATTTAATAATATTTTCATTTCGTTGCGCTTCAATTTTAATTTCACATACAGATTTTCAATACAAAATTTTGATCCCTCGAAACAGATTTACAGATGAAAAATATAGATTTAAATGTAGAAACCCTGTAAGCTATACGAAATTAAACAAAGCACGTTGTGTGCTTCCTTCGCAAAGGCGGTGGTGTTTTCTTATTCCGTACCAGCACGTACCCATGCGTAGCGCCTTTGCAACGTCATTTTGTATGACAGTATGAGATTTTTGACACACATAATTTCGGAACTTTATCTGTTAAGGCAATTTCATATAGAAAGACTATACAATCACTGTGAAAACCACTGTCACTCACTTTTCTCGGAGATGGTTGAACCAATTTTCACAAACTTAGATGTAAACGAGAGGTCTCAAGATTCCATAAGTGTATTTAAATTTTCATTCGGATCAAACTACTGATTCCGGAGGTAGGGTGTTTAGTGTAAAAATGTCAATTTCAAGAATTTTTTCTCATTATCTACTTCTTTATATTGGCTAGTGGATTTCTCCATTTTTCAAACAGATTCCCAATCTGTAACCAAATAAACTATTTATTGTCCCATAAATGCTTTACCTAATTTTATCCAAGTCGGATCAGTACATTTTTTTCCAAAATTCGAATCGTCACACAGTGGTTCGAATCAATAAAAAACGTGGACATAAATCAGTAGCTGAGAAACTGTTCTTTTAATGCATATAGATGCTTTTAAGAACTTATTTACAAATATATACCGCGTAATTTGATTCTATCCATAATTGTTCATGGCCTACTTTGATAAAAAATATAACCATAACTTTTTTTCTGAAGAGATAGAAATTTTTTTTCTTCCACAAAGTTTTAAAACTATTGAAAATAATTTACTTTGTCAAATATACCAGAAGTCTAGGTCGCACCGTTTCGGATATATAAAGCGTTTTCATGGAAACCCCCTTAAAATCTGTTTTTAATTCATAACTTGTTTCGAGTTATTTTGTTATGCATACTTTGTTTGGAATAATTGTGGAAAATAAAAAATTCTATATTCTTGTTGAAGGTAGTGCATAGTTCTGTTCTTTCCTGGCAAAGTTATACAACATTTTACCTTTCTTTTACGTATAATAAAACCTTGCACTGAGGCGAAATATGCAACTTTATGCAGCTGATTTTTACAATATTAAAGAGGAAAAGATATGCCCAATAATATAAAAAATCTAAGTGGAGCTCGATGGAACTTTTTTTAGACTTTATCAAAGTTAGTTTTAGTTATTGAATTATGACAACCCCCTTAAAACTAGTTTTCTAATCATTACTTACCAATTTTTTTATGCATAATTTGTTTGGAATAATTGTAGAAAATATGAAATCCCATAATTTTGTAGAAGGTAATGCTGAGATTTATTCTGGAGAAGTTATACATCATTTTACCTTTTTTTACCTTGGGAACCTTGTGCCGAAGCGAAATATGCAACATAATGCAGCAAAATTTTACAATATATTCCTAATCCAAATTGTTTTCCAATTAGAATATCTTGAGTACTACTCGTGTGACTCATTTTCACTATGGCTAAGCTGAAACCATAATTGGTTAATAAACAGTGGGCGTCACGCGTCTGCTATTTCTGTAACTCACTTTTGCAGTGAGCGTCGCACGATCAACATCTCGTCTTAACAATCTTCTTGCTTCGCGAAAACTCAATTTATTTACACGTTTGAACATGGAATCTCTTCGTAAAGGTTTGTACTTTTACAATACTTTATCATTTTTTGTATAGAAAATATTTTTCCATTTTTTAAATATGTGTTGAACTTTTTAATATTTTTGGATTTCCAATAACTAAAACTAACTTTGAAAAGGTCTAAATAAATTGCATCGAGTTCCACTTAGATTTTTTCTAATATTGTTAAATGTAAACAAAAATTAAGGTGCCACTTTCGAAAGAAGCGTAATACAATCTTGTAAAACTTCCTCGAAGACACGTTAGCTGTTAAAAATCAGTGAAAGTCGGTACAGACTTTTGACCGTCTTTCTCCAGTTTTGGACCACTGTGCGTCATAGAAAATCGTACAAAAATGTGTAGGTCTTATTTGAGCATGGTTGAATGAATCGAGTGTCACTATGCCGATATCCAGCTTTCGGTTCCGGAAGTACCGACAATAATAATCAAATGTAATAAAATGGAGCTCACTTAACCTTCTCGCATATGATTGAATAGATTTTCCCTAACTTAAATTCAAATGTAGTATCCCAAATAGCACATGCAACTTGTTCATTAAAAAAATATAATAAAACAGATGCTGCATAATGGTCGCATGACAAATTCCAAAGAAACTTTTCGGTAATCTAACTTTCACGACGTGCTCGCATTGATTGTTTTTAGCCGCCAACTGGTCACCGTAACAAAATGTGACAATGAAAAAGTCACACATTATATTCAATAAGTACAATGATCCACTTCACCATAAATATCGAACAGCAGTTAGATTTTGAATAAATATAGTGAGTTTAAATAAGATTGAATTCTCTATTTTAGCTCTGATTATCAGATGCCAATTTTTGGTCGCAAATGTTGAATGGAAAAAACATCAACAAATTGTAACCTGACACAAACTTATATTTTCTCATTATTTTTACGTTTCGTCTTTGACTCATCAGTGCAGAGCAGTTCAAATTGAACTGCTTAGTGCTAAACTCGGCAGTTCAATTTGAACCGCTAAGCAGACGTAAAGTTTCTGCTATTTACAGAACACTTTTTGTTTTGCAACGAAGTGCAATGTCTTTTCTGACGTGCCGAACGAAAACGTGTTTTCGACTATTTCTGGCCGATGCAGGTATGGTCATTTAGGGGTTAGCCAAATTTTGTGCTAGGGCACATAACCGTTTTCATTATTTTTACGTTTCGTCTTTGACTCATCAGTGCAGAGCAGTTCAAATTGAACTGCTTAGTGCTAAACTCGGCAGTTCAATTTGAACCGCTAAGCAGACGTAAAGTTTCTGCTATTTACAGAACACTTTTTGTTTTGCAACGAAGTGCAATGTCTTTTCTGACGTGCCGAACGAAAACGTGTTTTCGACTATTTCTGGCCGATGCAGGTATGGTCATTTAGGGATTAGCCAAATTTTGTGCTAGGGCACATAACCGTTTTCATTATTTTTACGTTTCGTCTTTGACTCATTTTCTGTTTCATTATGACTGATGTGCGTGCTGAATCAAATAAAATATTCTTTACTAAGAAGTTGTTTGGCAACCCTAAGTAAGTCACACAAGCTCCGCCTCTTACGCTTTTCAGATTACATTGCAATTATAATACACGTTGCGAAGTCTTCAGCTTGTTCCATGAATTTGTGTCTTATACTTGGGATAACAATGTAGTAGTGGTATGCAACAGATTTCTTAAAAATTCTTTTCTAAACTGTTTTAGATTGTAGTAATTCGAGTAATTTCTGCAGTAATATTTAGGAGAAAATGAATAATATGAATGAGGTAGGGGTAACGAAAACGATTTTTTTATTTAATAATATTCTATTTATTATTTATATTTTATTCGTTAGTCACACTGATTCAGCTCAAAGGTACCCACAGCAATTTTTACTGCATGAAACTTGATTAATCAATTGAAATTAAATGAAGATATGTAACCCCACAAATCAAGTTTCTGGGTGATTTTTAATTGTGTGACCTGATAATGACATTTACATAGAACCAAACAGTCAAAGTTGTGCAACAGATTTATTTGGACTTATATAACACATTTGAAAATTATTCAAATGCCCAGATAAACTCAGTTGAAGTTATTTTTTGTGATCGCACAATTTAACCATCAATACATAATTTTGCTACTTTTGATCCTTTTTTAATTCATACGAATTCATTTTTTGTTTCATATATGGTCTTGTGTTAGAATATTCGGCCCCTTTTATTCTAAGGTTTATAAAAGTGCATTTAGATTTTACCAACAGTTGCCAACCGATGCTGAAAGTCCTTCTGTTTCCGCATCAGCATGGTCAAACACGCTTCCGTAGTGAGCTCGCGTTCATGTTTTTGGTCCGGAGTCAGCATGAGCGGCACACAGCGGAAATTTTTTATTTGCACGTGCAAAACGCACAAAACGTGAACAAAATGAACCGTTAATGGTTTTATCTGAATTATCAATAATCTCGAATTATTTCGTAAATGTACACTGTTCCGATAAAAAACCAGAGAGAGAGAGTCTTGTAACAAATACGTTCCATAATATTGAGCTTCAAAGCATTATAAAACTCTATTTCAATTTCGTCAATTCAAAACAATCTGTCATTTGATTTCCGTGGGAAGGATCTCCATCTACCACTTCATGATGTCCTTTGTTTCTCATACTGGTTTACCAGCAGCAATCACGGTCTGCTATGGTATACTTCTCAAGCATATTATTTTTAAATAACATTTGCTCATCACTAGGCTAAGAAACTTTTTCGGTCAATAGATTCGGCCGTTTTACCTTGAACATTATTTCGCTACCGATCCGTACTACATCACCTAACGAAGGATGCCTCTTGAAAACGTAAACGCAAACACGGAACCCACTCGAGGTGTGCTCTTATCGTGATAATCCACCAACGAGAGGCTTATCATTCGGAACAACTGCATAACTCGCACCTCTCGACCAAATCACACACGTCTGCTATTTAGTACCAGAAGCGAACGGAATTAATTTCCCGTTTTGTAATTCAAATCAAGTTCTGCAATCCATTGGATAGTCCGTTTAAAGTAATTTAAAACCTCCCGATTCTTCCTCTGGCTTCGTTAGCAATCGTCCTACTGGGGTGACGGTTTTCGGTGGACTTCAGACGAAACCATCCGACCGACCACCCAACCAGCCAGGACAGTGGAACTATGACAAACGAGACCGAGGCATAGTCCGGATCGGGGGAGTCCAGGTTCCTTCGGTTCCACATGGCGATGCGCTGATAGCATAGCAAGGAAGATAGTCTATGCAGATAGACAAGCATGGATTTGGACTCGGAGAAAAACAGCTGGAGTGCTGCAAGGGGGACGTGCTCCTAAATGACACAATTCACATTTGGTTGATGATACTGACAATGACAACTGTGCGCTGCGAGACAGGACGGTTTGGAAGTGGATTCCGCAGCCGCAAAGAGCGGGTGCCGTCTTCCTGTGCAAATACTTCCGTGGATGTCTGTGTGCGGTAACGAGCCAGGATCGTACAGACTCGGATATTACGAAGAATGTAAATACGAGAGATTTTCGCTCGTTTCCCTGGGTTATGCAAAAATGTGTGGTCTGTGCAGCGGGCGGCAGGAGTGCAGCAACAATAGTAGCAATAGCAGTAACAAGGAACCAACAGGAGCCAGTCTAGCTGCATTAAATCCAATTTCAAAGCCAAAAAGTATACAACAGCGAGATGATGTTGCATCCGCAAAATAATTGCTGACGATTTGAAGAGATGTTTCGCTTCAAGGACCCGACGGCGGAGCAGGACCGGCTAAAACGCAAGTGTTGGGAAACCACCAGGCTTCCAACAAGCTTCCCAAGAATGGCGACAGGAGCAGCTTGGGCAAATGCCGCTTTGTCAAGGGAAATTAAACAGATTAAGTGAAAAAGTAGTTGATGATGATTTTTGTTTCGGTTTCGTACCTGCAGGGAGCACAAACACAAGAAACAGTGCCAGAAGAGTTTTCCGTCTGTTTGCATTGGTGTTTCGTTGTCGTATTTTTGGGCTTCGCTCAAATAACAAGAATGCAATTGCTGTCGGAAATTTCAAATGCTTGGTAATTAAAAATGCCATACAAGTTGTGGTACAATGCGAAAACTACAGTTTATCCTCTATATTACGAGCGATATTGCTTGAGCGGCGAACGACCCACACTTGGTTGAAGCCGCTAATAAACGACAGCAACAACAATATTGTTTGTAGAGTGTTATTTTCATTTTACAGTTCAGGTTCAAGTTTTTCCTACCGATTGTATGTATTTCCATTTTCCGGGTGTGAGAGGTAACCGAAAAAAAAAATCATAAACTCAGATTCAAATGTATGGCCTAACGGTTCTTTCGACAGCTATTGAATTTTATTCATATTTGACTCTCGATGAGAACGAAAGAAAAATCTGTTTAATCGATTTATTAATTTTTTGTTGGTTTAACGTAAAGTCGCCATAACTAAGTTGAGAACGCCACAGAAAAGATGATTTTTTGGAAAAAAGATACGCTCAGAGGCAGGACTCCAACCTGCGTTCTACGGCAATCCGTGCATATGCGTTTTACAATTTCCGCCACCCTGAGCTGTGGTAGACACAGTTCTACAACAGCAACCGAGTTTTTTTTTATTCGGCTCTTTTGCACTGAAGCTTTTTTTTTTTATTGTGAAACGTAACGCGGCCGTTTTACAATAAAAAATTTTTTTCTGCTGGATCTTGTTGTAATTTTTTTCCTTGGAGGAGAGGCGCTTTCGCTGTTATCTAGCGAATGAAGGGTGTTCGCTATACACGCTCCCGCCCATTGGTTCGGCATCACTGTTATTGGCGGAACAATCGTTACTTTTTTCACAGGCGTTGAGTTGATTGTCAACTGCAGCTATGTACTTTGTTCTATAAGGGATAATGATGGTTTCGTTGAGGGGGATGCTTCATTGTTGTTGGTGGCTGTCACAGGTGCACTGGGGTTGCATGGGGTTGGTGTGAAAGAAGCAACACTGTCCTTTGATGTAGTTGTCTTCTTGTCCAGTTTATCGCAAAGCTTACCGTAGTGAGCAGCTTTTTGGCATGTGGCCATCTGATTGCCATAGGTAACAAATGAGTTGCACGAGATTGTATCCTGACCGAAAGTCACATAATAAGGTATAGCCCCCTTCAAGCGCATGCGTAACAAACGTACGCCGTTTATAATACCGGCGAAAAAGTTCTTCCACCATTATTTTTCGATAGAGAGAATCTTTTTGTATTGGGACATAGTTTTGCGAATATAAGGATCGATTACGCTTGAGGGAAGATCATGCACACGCACTTCTATAGCACTATGTGCTCCACATAGTGCACATTGTTATTGGGTTTTGCGAATTGAATTGCATCCAACTCTTTATAAAACTGGATGAAAACAACATTTTTTGTCTTACTTGTATAAAATGTGCACGCTTAATGTCAAGATGCAATTGCTTCTTAAGAAAACCTTCTGTTTCGAAGGTCGAATTTTACACTGCCTGAAAATTGTATTCTTTCGTAGTGGCGGTGGCTTTTGTTCGTTTGGTTCACTCATTTCGAGATCGTTCTATTGTTCACTACACAATACTGTACTTGGTTTCTTCCGTCCCGAACGTAAGCGGTTTTGTTTTATCGACTGACTTGGATGAGATGTGAAAGCGAACTGAACAGCAACCGAGTTGGTGAAAACACATCAAACAATGATCTAAATCCTAGCAGGCCTACGACCGGTACCCTATAAGCAAACATCTTCTCCGTTTATCATGAGCGTATCTTTTTCCAAAAAATAATCTTTCTGTCAGTCTCGTCAGTAATTCGTTTAGTGGAATAATGATTTTTTAGCAGAAAAAACTTCTTTTGCATACTTAGTTTTATGATGGTTAGAAATTTTTCACACTCATCATCTTGTAACTGTGGAAACGGATGTTGGATCCGAAAAAAATTTCAACAGCAGTCGATCGTAACATAACACCTTATATTTGAAGCTAAGTTAGTGAAAATCAATTAAACCATATCTGAGAGTATCTTTACGTTTCGTCTTAGACTCGTCAGTAATCCCCATTTATATGTGTTCCTGAAATAATTGTTTTCTTACTTTTCACCTTGTAATTCCGAATCCTAAAATTGTAACTTATGAGGTAGTACATTCTTTTCTTTGGACTTAATTTCAGTTTCAGCCATCTTGTAGAGAATTGAATTACAGTACTTTCATTTTTTTACACATTTGACCCAGGAATTCCGAAGCCAGATGTTATATTCGTAAGAAATAAGATTGTTTTCTATCGCTGAAATAAACAAGTGCCGTTATTTTTGTTTATTCAAACACCGATTTGGATGAGACTTTGTGAAGCTTCAGTATGGCAAACCATTAATTTCTACTAGGGCTTATTTTTAGAATGGTTAAATGCATTTAATGCTTGCAATTTATTCAAAGCTCAACTTAAAAACCGTAATTTGAACAAAAATAGAGTTCAAGTAAAAGTTTCACTAAATCAATCAGACAGTTTAAAAAAAATTGCAATGAAAAAAATAATTGAATGCTTTTCCAAAAATAGTAAAATTTCCAGAAATTTTCAAACGGATCTGTATTTTTTTTTGCAACAGGTTACAAAATTTGGACGAAAGGTTTTTCGAGATTTAAAATGGTTGAAAAGTTACATGCACTGTACTGTGTGTAGATATACGGTGCGAGCTTAACACTTTTGAAAGCCATTTCCCAAAAAAAAACTTTTTTTAAACTGCTACCATGATATCACGAAAACTGGTTGAATGTTTTTACTTAGACTTCAACTTCATCTTCAGCAAATTTGTTACTTCGAATTGAACTAAAAGAATTAAGATTGCTTCGTTAGTTTTTTATTTAGCACTTTCTTTACTTTAGTTCCGAACAGAGTCTCGAGTAAAAGAACAGCCTAAATCGTGGTTGCAGTGAAGCACGTCTTTATATATTTGTTTCAGTTGATTTCAGTGTTTGAATGTATTTAAAACAGATATAAAACATAACAATTACGTTTATTGAACGATCGAAACAAACAAAAAAGTCTTCAAAATAGGCTTAAAAACGGTCTTCAGACTAGCTGACCCCCCTTAAGCTAGCTATAAAACCCAATATTTAACGTTGATTTGACAAGTTGCTTTCGAAAAACGTTGGAGATATTGATAGAAAAAACTGAAGGTGTTAGTAAAACTTCAAGTTTTACATTAAAAATAGCCATTTTTCTTGAGCTCAACAGCATTACATTTACCTTACATAAGCTTTTTTTTGAAGTATCATGGATCTGCTTAAGGAGCGAATTCACATACAACTAAAGAAGGTGCAAGAAATTCAAATAAACAAATGTTGTAGTGCAAAAAACATTCAATTCTTCACTGATAGCAAGGTGATTAAATTCCCAGCGGACTACAAGAATATGCACTGAATCTGACTTGAAATAGTAAAACACAACAGGCGGTCGTTCAACAAAAGTATGTGTGTACGACTTATTGTACTATGGGTCACCTTTTCAAAATTTACCTTCTGAGAGAGTGTTAAGTTTTTGATCGTGAATAAATCTTGTTGTACCAAATGTATCAACATAATTTATGTCTATCTCATATAAAAAGGCTATGCAATCGCTGTGAAAACCGACTTTACAACCGTGTCATATACCATTCGACTCAGTTCGTCGAGATCACAAAATGTGTGTGTGTGTGTGTGTGTGTGTGTGTGTGTGTGTGTGTGTGTGTGTGTGTGTGTGTGTGTGTGTGTGTGTGTGTGTGTGTGTGTGTGTGGTCTTAAGGTCCCATACAAAGTTCCTGAGTTTCTTTTGGACCCGACTTCCGGTTCCGGAATTGCAGGGTTATATGCACCGAAAAAAGGAAACAAAAATTCACACACGTTTCTCAGAGATGGCGTGATCTATTTTCACAAACTTAGATTCAAATAAGAGTCTTATAGTCTCATACAATTTTTCTGAATTTCGTTTGAATCCGACATCTGGTTCCGGAATTACAATTTTAATAAATGTGCAAATTTATTAAAATATCCGCCCTCAATTTTTTCGTAACTTTCTTAACCATTTTTTACAAACTAAGAAGGAAATAAAAGGTCTTACAATTCTTCAAAACGTCCTCGAAAAAATGATCCAGATCCGACTTCCGGTTCCGGTATTACAGTACGGTTAGTGAAAATTTTCAATTTCTTGAGTATTTTTTCACAAGCGATGACGAAACGAGGTGCACGGTTCTAGATCTATAAGACGAAGTGTGTTCAATCATTTAGTGCGACGATGCAAAATAAAATAAAATTCTTATTAGCTTGACATAAATGTTTACAAATTGAAAAGGTTGTTTCTTATTTTATACAAGATAGTTATATGAGAAAGGCATCATTACACCACTAGGTGGATTAAGTCAGGTTTGCTACATGCTTTCGGAAATATGACCATTAATTTATGAATACATTTTTAGTTTCAGGATCACAAATAATTCAAAATTAAACTTTTCTAAAATGTTTGATATTAACGAGTATCAAAGAAGAAAACGTAAGTATGAAAGATTAACCTTTGATATATTTCGTTCATTCTAGCTTGTGCAGTTGAATGAGCAGGAAGAACAGCATTTTGATAGTTTCTTTCACTTGCATATACAAACCCGAAATGCAATAATCGACATGAAAATTCTGTATATTGCAATTTTTGTGGTAATTAGAACCGCCCATTTGTGAAAAAGCTGCAAACGAAATCACTAAAAATGAAAACCCTTTACCAAAGTTGCTCAAGTATTGAATCAATTCGCACAGAAAGCAGTTCTGCTGCGGGACGTTCACAGAGCCGCTTTCGCTTAAAACAAGAGCAATTGCGTTATCCAGCTGCTGATCGTTTGCATTGGGGAAAAAACAACGAAAAGTGGACAACGATGGGGAACATTATACAAAATCAACCTTTCTAATGGCTCTCAATGTTATCTAAAGAACTATTAGAATTGCTTATCCGTTGAAATTTGCAAATCGGAAGTGAATATAATCAGTTTAGTGAAGGGTTTACAGTCTGATAGAATCTAATTAGAAAATTTTCGCGTTTTTGTTCTCGGCTCTTTCTCATTGAATTATTTGTGTATTGGATTGAACGCGTTTTGATGACTTTTTAGTGTGCAAGTGGTGCCAGATATGTCATTTAATTTGCATTAGATTAGATTTGTTATGATATTGAATTGAATGAAGAAGTTTTTTAACGTGTATGTCTTCCGTTTTTTTTATAAAGAACTATAAAAATTATTTTGTTATATTTTATTGTATGTCAGAATGATTTTTTTTTGTGAAATGTATTTACGCACAGAGTGTGGGACTCTCCACAGGACTACCACTGTATAAGTGGAACTATCCACTAAAACACCTTGGATCTCCAACCCTACCTCCTCGGAACTACCGTTAGGTATTACTTCGGGGTGGAAGGCTATCGGTACTCAAAGCATCCGTTCCGGATTTATGCATCGTCATGGACGTCTGCGTCGTTCTCTCCTACTTTTGGAGCAGGTCGGTCCAGTGATTTCGGTTGGAGCTTAGCTTCCGGTTTGCTGGCGCCTCGATGACCCAGGGCTGGTCTACGTCACGAACTACTCGGCTAATCCCCGTCGAAGGATCTAGACTACGCCGACGGAGAGCTCCCCGACGAAAGAGTTTCTCCCGACACCGAATCTCGTATTTTGCAACAAGGGATACTCGAATGAGTGCCGAGATCGATCCTATGATTCCAGTTGGAGCGTGGGTTCCGGTTCCCTGGCACCCCGACGACTCGACTTCGGTGTTGTGGCTTCTACTCGGCTAGTTCCCGACGAAGGATCTAGCCTACACCGACGGAGAGTTCCCCGACAACGGAAAAACTCCCGAACCGACGCTTGTTCACTGATCCCTCTTTAGCGGCCGGCGGTCACGGTTGCCTGTTGTTCTGCCCTCCAATTCTGCTGCAAGATGCCCGCGATCTGGGAGGTCGCGGTCGACACTGCGTTCCAGTTATCCTCACTGTGGCACATCCTCTGGACTAGGTTCTCTGGTGTAGTTTCTCTGCCACATACATCCAGTAGACCATTCCTTTATGTCGCAAAGCGAGGACATGCAAACAGGACGTGTTTTGCCGTCTCAAGCTCATTTGGGCAGCCAGGGCAAGCTGGAGATGACGCGTGGCCGAACCTGTGGAGGTACCACCTAAAACAACCGTGACCTGTGAGGAACTGCGTCAGGCCAAAGTTTACTTCGCCGTTGGGTCTATCGATCCATTCGGAGACTCTTGTAATGAGCCGATGTGTCCACCTGCCCTTGGTTGAGCTGTCCCATTTCCTTTGCCACTCGCGTAAGGAGACTGCGTTGGCAGTCCTGCGGTCGTTCCTGTCCCTCCATGTCAGAATGTTTGAAGTAACTAGTCCGTACTTTAGTGTAGGTACACGGTTCCAAATTCTAGTAATAAAGAAGGAAAAAGCTTGCGCAATTCACACAACCGATTAACTTACTGATATTCGGAAGCGTGAAGAAAGCGTGCCAGTTTGATTCGTATTCACGTCATCCAGTTATGTCTCTGACATTACCCAACAGCCTTCTTGAATTAGTAAACGGGTTCTCTGAACGCTATTCGTATTCGTATTTGGTTAACGTCTGTATTTCCGACCTATTGAATTTTTATTTATCCAGTTGCCGATCAAAAGCACTAGTCTGGAATTTTCTTTGAGCACCTTGACTCACACTCTTGAGATTGATGAAAATAACCAGAACATCCCCATTTTTAACTTTCTTAGCAGATAGGAACAAATTTAAAAAAAATGATACATATCATTTAGTTATGAAGCTTTGTGAAAGGGAGATTTCTTTGGAAAGATTTCTATTTTGAAACAATTTTAAAAACAATAAAATAGCAGGGATGATAAGGGCCATGTGAGTGTCAAAAATATAACCCGTTTGAATATTTGTATGAAAAAATACAACTATACTATAATGAAACGAAAACATCAGTTGAAAACATGATAGCTAAAAATCGCTTTTACATTGAATAGTTTAGAATAACTATGAAATTGGATGGTGGTAGGACTCATTTGAGACGAGCAAGTTTCCGCTATAGCTTAATACTTTTCGTAACTAAATCAGTTTAGGTAACATATTTTTTTAAACAAGTTTCTTGCAACATTGTGTTTCCAAGCTGAACAAAAAACAACAAAAATATCCTTTTTAAAGATCCAAGTGGCAGTCAGTGCGAACACAATTATTGGTTAACTGTAAAAATAACGACAAGGTACTTCCGGACAACAGTCTGGGTAAATTAGTCAACTACTTTGAAAGTGCTACAAGCACTTTAACTAGACTTCGCGTCACAGATAAAACGGACGTAATAGTACCGATGGAAAATGAATATTTGAACTTTCTAAATATGTTCAATTGTATACTGTTGAAAATAACATCCTTCAATAAACGTACAATGTGCAAACAACTATAGCAGTTCGGATAAATTCCACCTACCACATCAAAAGAAATAAGGAAATGTGTCCGCCTATCGGTGACGGTTCCGATCTTGCACTGCTGGTAAAGGACACTGGCCGTAGAGCTGAGCATCTCGACTTCCTCTAGTCAGTCAGACCCCGAACCAGTCTATCGCAGCTTCGGTACATCAGCAATGCAAAGGCATGGCGAATGACCGGCATGACTATGAGCCGTGCTTCTTTATTCATGTACCAAGGCAACGAAGCAAATATGATTATCCTATTTTATTATTCTGTAACGAAAGAAAAGCTGCTTTGAATTTTGGCCCCCCTTGTTCCACGTTCGACTGTTTCCTTCCATCCATCCATCCATCCGGCAGCACAGTCGAGAGCAAGTTTTCTGTTTGGGGATGTGAACTTCGGTGCCGTAGTTTCTTCCCTTCGTTGGAGGCTTAAAGTGTGCACCGGAAAAAGTTGCGGAAGAAAATTGCTGAATGCTTTTACAACAATACGAAGCATTCGGTACTCGGGCGTAGTATGCAGTTTGGATAGTTTGATTCACATTCGGTACAATGAGTGGGTGGAATGTTAGCGGAAAATAAGTAACATTAATTAGTTTTGGGGCGGGAGTGTAGAGCTTTCGGAGGATAGCGCCATTGGATGTCGTTGGCGTTGGTTTACTGGATCGGATTTCTCGAAACTCTTTCGCCAACAGAGTTAAGTACAAAGTTAAACATGTAGCAACACGTACTTCTCGGGTTACCGCTAATTAGTGTAGTGCATTTAATGAAAAGACAAAACAAAACAACGAAATAACGGTTAATACAGAAGAAAACCGAAATATGAATGTGGCACGATTCTTTTAATATCTGGACAGAGGAATTAATTTTGCAACAGTGGTGTTTTAATTTCGAATGATTTAAAGAACTTCCCTTTTTAAGCAATAAAACTGTTGTTACGATTCATTGAGAGTTAAGGCTGATGGAAATGTAAAGGAAGAAAATAATTGGCTATGAAAACGTAACTATGTAAAAATGGAAAATAAATTCGTTTAGTTTAGCAACTTCACTTTTCTACTATATTCAGTGTTCTTTCAAAAGCTATTGCTCGGAAAGATTACTGTCTGCGTCATGATAGATCTAACGACCCGCAACTATTGCAAAATATATTGAGCAAACCAAAGATTCGGGTTTGATGGCAATGCTTGAAAATTTAATTCCAACGAAAACACTGTCCGGACGAACCTGGCTATTTATTGCCAGTAAGTTGCTAAATCGGATGTCCCGACTAAACCAAATAGCCAAGACATGAGCTCGAAAGATGTACAGAGAGATTCTCTTAATGGATGAACTTTGGACAGTATCACGAGTAAAAGGTTTTCACGGAGTTGAAAGGATGTTTTCAACAGAAAATACATTGCGGATAAGCTTGTATGAGAATTTCAGGTGGTGGTGAGCTCAATTCGTGCGCACCTCTTATTGGCGTATTTTTAAATTACGACTAGTTCATTTTTCATTAGTTCATATTTGATTAGAAACCCAAATTTTGTTATAAATTTATGTTCAAATGCTTATTTTATATCGTATGATGGTGACAGTGTTGTGAGCGATAAGAGTTAAATTTGTCAACAATGTGAACGAGCCCTGATATTTATTTGTTTTTCATTGCGCTAAAAATGTCGAATTTTGTACCAAAAAGTAATGATTTGCGGTGAGCATTAATTTTTTTTTAACAGTGAACAAGTGTGTACCAAGGCCTAGGAACGTCTGCGTGTTGATCAAGGGTCCAGTGTAGAACTGAAGCAAGGAACTGCTGCCACTGTGACTATTTCCAAAAAAGTGATGATTTGCGGAAAGTATTGATATTTTGTTTTCATTTGATGAAAAGTTGAACACTTGTTGAGGAATATGGTGATCATGTTTTATCAGAAGCAACATGCAAAAAATGGCTTAAACAATTCAGAGATAATGATTTTGATGTGAGAAAAAAAAACGTGAAATATTATCAAAAAAGTTTGAAAAAGCCGAAATTCAAGCAATATAGGATGGAGTTTATACTTATAGTCGAAACGCAGTCATGTTAAATACTGCAAAATGAACAATTTCTGACCATTTCAAAGCTGTTGAAAAAAAAATACTTGTTAAATTTTACTTCAAAGACACGAAAGAAAATAAGTTTTTTTTTTCGAATTTTTACTTTCGACTAAAAATGGATTTATTGTAAGAATCCTAAACAGAAAAAACCATTCGTTAATGCGGGACAACTAATAAACATCGACTGGAAAATCAGAACGATTTGGTAGGAAGGTTTTGTGTATGGTGTAATGTATTTTGAGCTTCTGAACCTTAGCGGAACTGTTAATACAAATCGCTACAGACAACAAATGATTAATTTGAGCCATAAATTGATCGCAAAACGACCACAATGGACCAGAGGGCATGGCAAAGTAATTTTGTTACACGACAATGCTCCTGCACACAAAGCAAAAAAAAACAATTAAAACACTTGAATGGAGTCAAGCCACCCCACCCGCCAAATTCAGCAGATACGGTCCCTTCCGACTGCCATATTTTTTGATCGATGGGCGACGCATTGGCTAGGCAACACTTCGATTCCTACGAAGAAGTCGTAAACTTAGTGTTTGATTTGATTTGATGTGGTATCCATGAATTGTAATCCAAAGGTGTAGAAAGTAATGGTCAAACAATTTTTTTTCATCCCATTTCACACCGGTATATCAAGTATTTTCATACTAAAGTAGCAGTTTTGACATTTGATATTACTAACTAGAAATTTTTCAATGACTTGCAACCATGCAAACCGAAAGAGTGTACTACGGGTTCATGCATAATAGGACTTTTTGGCAACAGAATTAGTGTAGATTTTATTTGAAATAAAACAAATATGTGTATTATTAGTCCTCTTAAAACTAATTACAGTAAATTAGGCTGCACAAAGAAACTGCGAACTTTTGAGTTTCCTCGATCCATTAGGGTAAGTGCAGTCTTTTCTGAAACTGCTAGATTCGGTCAAAATTTTCGAAATTTTTCTGTACTTGTAGTTTGTTGTTTATATTGAGAGAGTTCTCTCTTTACGAGATATTCACGTTCACGTAACACCATTTCAAAACATCTTTGACGTAGTGATAAGATATCAAATCAAACCAGAACAGCGAAGGAGAGTCATGGCTGCGCAGGAATGGTGACAATCGTTTCTATAGGCATTTTTCACGATATATTTCCATGTTTATCATTCCGGTAGTAATGAAGCTTTGGCTAACACGACCACAGCTCTATATTGCCTTTCTGAACCAAATATTTTTTGGGAAACTTGGCCTTCTTCAGCTTCTTAAAATGCTCCTTTACACCGTTTCGTTGCATGGTAGTATAAAACGACATTCCTGCAAGCTGCGATAAGTCTTCCAGCACATAAGTTTCATAGTCCACTATCTCGCAGGAAAACTTCGGCAAATATTCGCGATACAACTTACGAGCCCTAGTTCTAGCCGTCACATTCTGTTTGTAGTATTACAACAAGAATAATCGTAATACTACAAGTTTAAAGAGATCTTAGTACCCAGTTTTCAGTACTTTATTTGCATAATACTACCAAATACATACTATATTACTACCACGTTTGAATCCTAGGTGGTAAAAACCGATTGAGTCTTCTTCGAGAAAAGCTGCTGACAGTATTTTCAGTTTTTCGGTACTTATCGTCGTGTAATTCCGGAACCGGAAGTCAGATCTAACTGAACTTCAGCAGCTTTGTATGGAATCATCTATTTGAATCTAAGTTTGTGAAAATCGGTTCAGCCATATGTATTTGCTCAGTTCCTCGAGCTGAATCGAATTGTATATAGCTCGGTTCAAAATTCGGTTTTCAAGGTCTTTTTGTGGATTCACATATACACGCATAGGCATGGCTGCCAGATGGCTGACTAAACGCTGCCAGCGGGAAAAATATGTCTGGCAGACATTCTGGTGACCGACTGCCTCACCGCTGCCAGACATATAACTCAAACGATACAACCACCAGGATTTTTCCACATCGAAATCTTTGACATTTTCAGTGAAGTTGAAAAGAAGAAAACGCTCGGCTAACTAAGATACAGGCGACTATGTGTTGCAAAATTGGATTTGACAGCCGTCACTGACACAATTTTGGTAGCCAAAAGGCCGAGCGGGATAGTAGAGATAAACTTCACATAGTTCTTTGGAAAAGTGGAAATTATCCGTTGCTTACAACTGTTGACTACTTTTTGACATCATATATTTTAGAACCTAAAACTCTGGCCAAGGATTCAGGGACCGGAACTGAATTAAAGAGCTAAATTCGAAATATGGAACAGGTTCAGAAATCAGTCGTAAAATTCTGGTTCCAAATCTAGATCAAGAATTCAGTCCATAAATTTAGTACTAGAATTATGAAACTAAACTCATTTCCATGTTCTACAACTGACTTTTGAGCTTGAATTCCGAACCTGAATGAAGGAATTGAATCTGTTTCCAGTTCCGAATGCAATTCAAGCATCCAGGTTCTGAGCTCAGAACCGAAACACAGGAGTTAAACTCTGAAACTGAACTCAGGCATTTAATTCTGATTCAGAAGTCAGTTCCAGAATTCAGAATCGGAGTTTAAATTTAACATTTAATTCCAGAATACAGTTCAAAAATTCATATCCTAAATTTTGTTCTAGAACTCTGAAGAAATCCCAAATCCTAAATCAGAATTCTAGATTCGAAATCCGAATATAAACTAATGAACTGAAATTCAGTTAAAAAATCTAGCCTCGAAACCAGTTTCAGAATCCAGAAATAGGATTCAGTTCCTGAGTCATAGTTTTAACTTTCAGAAACTGAATTCTAAAACTAAAACCTGAAATTAGGTTCAAAATTTAGGTGGGCCGGAATCCAGTTTCTTAACTCAGTTTCGAAAGTAAGTTTTCGCATTTTGTTCCAGAATCCAATCCAAAATTAAGTTCCCGAATCCCAATCCAGTATTAGGAAGCTGAATGCGATTATTGATAATCTGTTGTTGCTTCTGTTGGCGGAACGTCCTCACCACGACGTCCAGTACCGTGTAAAGCATAAGAAATGATCGATTTTCAACCATTGTTTACTTTTTATATTCGTCCAATATTGAACATCAGGGCTGATATGTGCTTGACTACCTCTAAACCAGTGGCTCCCAAACTTTTTTGGAACAATGCCCATTTATATGCAGTATCGTTTCGACTACCCAACAAGTTTAGAAGTTTTAAAATTTTGGAGCCTTTTTTATTGCAGATAACTGGAGTTCGAATGTAAAATAGAGAGAAATGGTAGAAAAGACTAGCTCTTATCCAACCCTACATATTTAAAATTGAATGTTAATTCTAAATTCTCTCATGTTTGCTTGAATGTTTGTGTAAGAAAAATAGACGACAATAGCGACATACAGCCCAACCAGAGAATCAAAAAGAGATTCGATTGGTGTGAGATGGGCTTCATAAGTTTGAAACTAATATTTGAACTACACCGGCCGTGCACTGTCAGGTCATATGCCAAGTTCTTTTCTATTGGGGAGTCTTCTAAGTTGTGTTTCATCACATCCAGAGTAGATCAATTGGTAGAACGATTTGCCTGGACCGGAGAAGGTTGAGAATTTGGAAATGTCTTTGATAATTGGTGTCGCTAGGATTCGTATATTGTTATTTTTATTTTATCAGTCATTTTTCAATTAGCTTTTTCGTGTATTGTTTAATATGTAGAGAGTAACTTTTATAAAAATATGGTATAGAACTAAGACAAAAATAGCTGACAGTTTCATACAACCCGTTAGTTTTCGCAACAAATTACACATCAACAGCTAACGGTCAGTAATTAGGATTTACAAATCACCTCACTTGCAAATTCCTGCAAACATCGTGTCTACTGTTTAATTTTGATATTTACTTCTGGATTGCTAAAATGGCATCGAAGCAAGAGTAATAGCGTGTCAAAATTTTGCTCTTCCACCGCGAAAATCCAAGCTATTCGCACGCGACGTAGTTTATATTGATAAATGTGACAAAACTAACTGTTACTAATGTAACAAAAGTATTTAGAGAACGTTTGTCAATCGCATAGGGCGCTGGTCTTACAAACCAGTTGTCGTATGTTCGAGTCCCGACCTGGAAGGATTCGTAGTGTCAGTAGAATCGTAGCACCAGTCATGCAATGGTTCTGTACACTCTGAATCGGCTGCGAAGTCTGTTGATGAAATACCAAGGCTTTGCTTTTTTTGTCAATCGCCAGGAAGACTGAATCGGGAGGGGATGAAATCAAACGCCGAATGTCGTAAAATTGTCGGAAAAAGAGGCCATCGGTTTCAAGTGGAATCCCAACATCTCCATCCAAGATTTCGCAAGCTGGGAATACTATCTACAACCGTGCATCGAATAAAAAAAACCTATCAAGACTGTTATCTAACATTCTAACATGTGATAACTCCAAATCGTGCGATAAGCAAATCAAGTCGTCATTTAGGGGTTTGACTAAAAGCCATTTTTCACTATTCTTTACGTTTCGCCTTCGAGTAGCCGAAGCCAAATGAATGAAAAACTAACAGAAGGGATGATTTATTTAAAAAAAATACGCTTAGAGTCAAGACTTGGATCTGCGTTCTTATGCATTCCGTGTATACGCGCTACCATTTCGCCACTCTGAACCTTGTTATTAGACACTCTAACACGCAGTCAAACATGGTAGAACGTACATCGAACATTTTCTCTGTCCATCAAACATTAGTCTTCTCGCTTTATACCTATTTTCCGCTCAAGCACTGAGTAGGAGAGTGTATTTTTAATCGCTTGTCACCTACTTTACTGGTGTCAGTCGCTGGCTGGACATCGTCAGGATAAAATAGGTTTCTCTCGTGCAGATATTAAACTAATCAGCTTTACTTTTTTGCTCAATTCTAGGCCTATATTACAGCGCATAAAATGCGTTTTGTAAGCAATATAATTGAAACTCTAAATCTTGAATCTAAATGACACTTTGTTTCCAACTTGAAACTGAAAACCCGGTAGATGCTAATGCAACAAACCGTTGGTAAAATCAAAATTAATAACAGTAAACAAATCGTTCCTAGATAAATGAAAACGTCGGTTCGAACATGTCTCAAGGCTTGTTTGCCCAGCCACTCAAGCCGCCGAGTTCACTGATTTCAGTTTGATGAATGCAATTATATATCAGAACACAGCGAATCGATGACGTCGATAGGAAAACTTGAAT
Organism: Malaya genurostris; assembly: GCF_030247185.1. Taxonomy (NCBI): domain Eukaryota; kingdom Metazoa; phylum Arthropoda; class Insecta; order Diptera; family Culicidae; genus Malaya; species Malaya genurostris. The sequence continues at coordinate 208,292,734 of NC_080572.1, forward strand.
TTAATTTGTAATTTAACTTTATACATCAGGCGCAACAAATTCCATGGCTCAGGCTGTCCGTCCACAGAACTGACTGAAGACATGCATGTCAAAGCGTTACATGGTAGTACAACATCCGACAGCACCAATCGATTCCACATCAGGCAATCCTTTCCCGTTTGTCCTGCCTCCCGCTCCGACCACGAACGTCCACCCAGAACGATCCTCCTTCGAGTTTCGAGTCAAAACAAAGTTCTGCGACGGCTAGTTGTCTGGCATGCGTCAGGACGGGGTGAAGGGGAAGGGGGAAGGTAGCTTTGTCGGCGGAAACTGAATACACTCGGGAGCATTACGCCCATGAAAATCAACATATTGCCACACAAACATAACGCATCTCAAGAGTTTTCATCCGAGCCGTACACTCTCGAGTTGGCAGCCGGCTGTTTCTCTAAAACGAAACAACTTGCAGCGGGAAAGCCAACCCGTTTCGCTTCAAGTGGGACAACCATCGAAACGGTAGAATATGCGAGGACGACGGAAAACGGGATGGATGCGAGCCGGTTGCTGTGAAAAATCGAGCGGAAAATAGGAACTCTGTTGAGAAGTGGGACCATTTGGCTCGAGCCAGAGCCAGAGCCAGAGCGTAGTACAATGCCGCATTTAATCAAATCATGACATGACATTCAGTCGACCGCCCGATCAACCAGACAGGAAAGCCAAAGCCGAAGCCGAAGCCGAGACCGTGCGCTGGCAGGCACTAGAAGGAAAATGACTAGCCGATGAGTTGGGCTGCGCTCGATGATCCTATCGACAAACACGATGTGGGGATGTGTTGGCAAATAGTGTCAACCGGAAAACGAAAGTGGTTCCGGCTGTTTTCCGTTCGATGTTGCGAACTGTTGGCTGTGTATGAGTGTGTGTGTGTATGAATGTGCGTGTTTATGTTGGTGTTTCGGGATATAGTGGCTGCTGGTGATTGGGAAGAACGAGTCAGTTGGGAAATGGTTTCTACATTCAAAATGAGATTTAATGTTCTGTTGTCGCTTTGCAGAAAGGAACGGCCCGGTAAGTATGTTTGGATTGTGCAAAAGTATTAGCAATGTCGGAGGATGCTCGCTCTAACTTTCCTGTTCGAGCTGATAACACGTTTTCTCAATGTTAGTAGCGCATTTTTTTTTTCGTTCATTAGACAAGGCTGTAGTTGGCGCGATTCTTTGTACATCTGAGTATGGGTAATCGGATATTTTCAATGATTTTTGAAATGTGAGAACAGTCTGCAGAGATAACTTGTTTTGTTGTATCGAGCAAACTGCATTCCTTCTTTCTGACTAAAGTTTATATGGGATATCGTTGTATTTCGAAGTTTTTTGACCACTACTTTCATTGTTTTCTGAATGGAAAAATGATGATACGAAGGGATTTTGTTCTGCCATCAAATAAAAAGCATTGCGAATTTGAGTAGTAGTTAGTAAGCAAAGCTGGGAATGGCAGTCATTTTTGTTCTAAATGCCATGTTATCCGGTCAGTCATATATGAATGTCACCGATGACAGTCAACAGCAAGTGCCGGGAAGAATATAGGGGCGATTGTCTTGCTCGTATTGGGAGATGAATGTAATAAAACATAAATGTAGATGAGCTACATTTTGTTTACGACGACAAAGTAATTTCACTTCTTGGAAATGCAAGGCTCCATGATTTGAAAATCGTAGGAAATTATTTGGAAACGTTGAAATGGGAAGTTCGGCCTCATCCGCCATATTCACCGGAGATTGCTCAATCCAATTACCATTTATTCCCATGCATGGCGCATTTATTGACAGAGTAGCACTTTGAAAACAACAAAATAACCAAAAATTGAATCGATTCATTCTTCGAAAATCTGAAGAAATTGATTCAAAAAAGTTGCGGATAAGGAAGGTCAAAAGATTTGCCATGAAGTACTTGCTCTGGCAGGCAATCTGTGAGTGCGGTAAATTCAGCAAACCAAACATATCCATCGGCACCATCAGCGGCCAAACATATGAAGAAGAATGTCTCCAGAAGCGCTTCTTGCCATTCCTCCAAGCCCACGAAGCTGACACTCTGTTTTGGTTGGATTTGGCATCGTGGAGTTACGCTAAACCGGAATCGAAGTGGTACAAAGCCAACGTAGTAGTTTTTGTCGTGAATACGACTTACTTTACTATGGGGTGCCTTTTCAAAATTTACCCTCTGAGAGAGTGATAAGTTTTTGATCGTGAATATCGCTTGTTGTATCTAACGAATCATTATAATTTTTGCTACACGCCATCGGAAATATGATCACAATTTTATGATGAAATTATCAGTTGTGTGACATAGTCTCAAATAATTCAAAATTAAACTTTTCTGAAATGTTTGGTATAAACGAGTATCAAAAAGGATGATAATTCTTAAGGCGCGTTTGCCTTTCTCGTATTTTGAAAGCTCATAGCTCAGTGATCTGTGTAAGGATTTATATAATATAATTATATAAGAATAGAAATTTTTCAACTTAAACGTGTATAGCAAAAGCATTGAAGTATTTCAATAGTACACTATTGAAAAACCTATCTCATTTGACCCATGTCAACACCAGCCAATCAGAACGCGTTCTGAGGAAGAGAACAAAATATCTGCTGCTGTACAACAAATCGTTCGAGAAAAATGTTCCGAACAGTGTTTAATATCGTAGTGAGTTCCACAATTTGGTCCTTCTGAAAGGCAGGAATGAATCCCGTACAGCACCCTGATAGTTTCTTTCAATGAAATGCAAATCCGAAATGAAATAATCGACATTAAAATTCTGTATGCGACTATTTTTATAGCCGTTAGGACCGCCCATTAGTGAAAAAGCTACAAACGAAATCACATAAAAAGAAATCTCTTAACAAAAATTGAATCAGTTTGGATTCTATCGCCATTGCGAGAAGATGTGTTTTGTGTCGTCTGCACAGCTAGTTTCGCTTTCGACAAGAGCGATTACGTCACAGCTACCAGTCTTTAGCTTTGTTGAAAAAACAACGGTGGAGAGCATTACACAAAATCAGCCGTCGTAATGGCTCTAAAAGTTTACTAAAGAACTATTAGGATTTGTTGTTCGCAAATCGAAGGTAATTATCCTCAGTTTAGTGCAAATCAAGAACAGTTTGGTTAGAGTTGTGCACTTTTCGCTGTGTGAAATTCACAGTAATCGAGATCAAGTGAAGCCTTCTTTGTTTTTGCGAAAAATGTGAAAAAGGGGAATGCTTGCATAATTCATACAATTGATATTCGGAAGTGTTAAGGAACATGTCGGTTGTTTTCGTATTCACGACATCCGGTTATGTCTCTGACATTACCCACCCGCCTTTTTGTTTAGGAAGGCTTCACCAATAACTCTAAAAAGAGAGGAGCGAAGTGTGCAAAAAATTTACTCAAGTGTTGCACAGAATTAGATGGGTAGTGTTAAGTCCATAGTGCGCGCTTTTTCCCCAGGGAATAGGTTAAATAAACCAACTTTACAAAAACATAGCTAATATAAGTGTTTCGACAATATTTGGGTTAAAATTAGTTTTTTTGTGATCATTCTTGTTTGAAAAATGACAAGTCAATGCAACTGTGTAATTAAAACCGCGAAAATTTTTTCGCAAAGACGGGACTCGAACCCGTTGCTAGCTCCTATTCGGGGAATTTTTTTTTACCAATCAACCCTGCATGTGAAAACACATGAAGAGGCAGACCTAATTGATTTTTTTCAATCTGGTTTTCTCGTTAGGTACCGATCAAATTTAAAACTAGCTCACGGCAAGACGTAGATCATGTATAACTTTTTCATCGCGATCCGGAATATTGTTCACGTGTTGCATTTTGCTTTAAAAAGTCAGTTCCTTCATATGTGGTCTTCAGTTAGGACCCAAGATATCCATCTTAATTGCTACTCATATACCAATGTCAACGGATCACATGTCAATGTTTTCAACTGGCAGTTTTCCTGGATAAGTCTTGTGGAAATTCTTACAGAAAAACTTCAGCAATCTAATCCTATGAATATTTTTTTATGCGAGCTCCAAGCAATAAAGTTTTTCCAATACGAAACTCATCAGTGGTGGTCTAGCGAACAAAGATTATAGTACCTAATAGTCCAAGCAAATGCAGGTAGGATGGTTAAATTTCAGCACGATAAAGCTACTCGCTCTATTCTGTGTTGGCCGACTCGAAAACGAAGGTGTGAGATGCCACCAAGGCTAGTATTGAACGCACAAGACATATTTTGAGTAATATTCTGTAAATGAAAGTTGTATGCTACCACTGGGTATTGCTCGTTCTGACCTTGAATGATAACCATAGACGCGAGTGCACTTCGTAAGCGTGTTTGGCTATGACAAGCTAGAAAACAGACTAAGTACCTGGAAATAGACTGATGCCGGTACGAGTGCTCCTAAACGGCCAGGGTAGGCTCAATGGGTCGGTTTTTTGGCAACGTTTTTCTGAGCTTGTCAAGATTCGAATACTTGTTCAATTCACAGGATCACCGTGTTTACCGATTTCGCCGTAAACGAACACTTTTCTTAAATTATTTTACTTCACAGGTACGGGATCACCGAACACAATTCTACATACATCGGCAAAAGATATTTTTAGATTTTCATGACACGACCCCAACAATATATAGAATAAAGTGTTTCTTGGTTGATTTTTTTAGTTCATTTTTCCTCATTTTTATCGCAGGAGATGTCGTAAAAAGTTCTTTGATTTATGATTATTGGAGCGAATCAATAAGTTTCCAATACTGAACATTTCTAGATTTTTATGTTCGCGTCCACATTTTTTTTTGTCGAAGCAATTCTTGCTTGGAATAAACTCGAATAACTCTAATAATAACGATAGACACGAAGCCAATTGTAACGAAATTATTAACAAGTAAACATTACACTCTAGAACAGTTTTGTTCAAACTTATTTTTTACCCATGAACTAAACAGTTTACACATAAGAAAGTGTTGATTTTACAGTATAATCTTAATTTGCGTGAAAAAAATATCGAGGTGTTCAGCTCCGAATCACGCACAAAAGAAGATTATCTATTTGAGAATTGCATATACCTTTTGCACTTTTCCGGTTCAACATTCTTTTTGATTCCTAAAATATGAGAAAACTGAATTTTTAAACTGTTTTTGCTTATATAATGCTATTTGAAATGTTCTCAGAAGTTTCTTAGAATATTTCCTAATGCACAAAAGGGTTATGTTATTACACCAAAACCTCAATTTTCTAACTAAACGAGGGTTAGTAAATCGAGGTAGTTCGGTAAAAAAGTTTACGTTATTTGGGATTTACTTTGTACAAAATGTTTTGTGTAATGAATGTGGAAAACGATTGGGAGTTATATGTGGATATTTTCGAAACGGTTGTAAAGAAGTAAAGTAAAATGAAGTTTTTGGTCGTTTCAAAATCCAAGATGGCAGCCTCCGGTTTCTTAAAATCCTTTACAATATTACCGATCGATGGGTTTTGAAGAAATGTCGATATACTGGAAGTCACCATATTGAATTTCGAAACTGGTTCAAATATTGTTTATTGATTCCAATCTGTTTAGAAAATTCCCTTGTTTTGAGGGTTTTCTAAGAATATCGATAAACCGATCGATTTGCTATCTTAGAATTCGAAACGACATCAAACATCGTTTTCTGGCATCTTTTCATTCAACCCCTTCCGAAAATACCCACACCGTAATGGTTTTCAGGAAATGTCGATAAGCCGGGATTCGTCAGCTTGGATATCAGAACAACCTCAAATATTCTTTTCTTGCATCCAATTATCAAATTCGTTCCAAAAGAATCTCAATAATAAGAGTTTTCAAAGAATATCTATAAATCGAAAGTCATCATTTTGAATTTCGAAGTGACCCCAAACATTATTTACCGGCTCCTACTAATCAAATTCGCTCCTAGAATATCCATATTGTAAGGGTTTTCAAGGAATTTCGATGAACCAAAAATCGTCATTTTGGATTTCAGAAGAAAAGCGAACATTTCTTTCTGATATCTGTTCATCATATCCGTTCCGAAACTTTAAATCCGTTCCGAAAATACTCATATTCAAGAAAAATATAAACCGGAAGTCGCCATCTTGGAATTCAAAACGACCCTAAAAATTGTTCTCCGGCACCATTTCATCAAATCTGTTCGGAAAATACCAATGTTGTTTTATGAAATATCAGTAAACCGGAAGCCATCTTGGATACCTCAAGCATCATTCTCCGGAGTCTACTTTTTTAAACCCGTTCCAAAAATACAGAGATTTATCTACAGGGAGAATTTTAACCCTATACTAATATAAATCATGTGCAGGTAACGAAAGCTTCTTTCGCAACAAAAAAAAAAAATCATTTGAAAATGGTTCCATATAAAGAATGTACCAAAACGAATTGGTGAAGGAAAATCCTTTCTTAAGACAGTATTGCAACTAACAATGCCAACAGTTCCTCAAAAATAGGTTATTATTTCATTAGTAGATAAAATTTTATAGATTCATTTTTTTGTTTCGGCCCGCAGTCTTCTATGAAATATGGGACAGATTTTTGAATTCTTTCCAACGTTTCGACTATTTTGAGCGGTCTTGTTCAGGGATAGCCACAAATTTTTTTTTCGCGTTTTTTTGCGCTGTTTTTTTTTAATCGAAACGTATCCCGCGCGTAAAGACGACCTAAGTGTATATTCTATAGTATTTTTTGTACTCCTCGATCGGCTGAAATTTGTATAAATTTTGTATATATTTTGATTTAAAAATCACCATTTAAAAATGAAACTGTCACAGTGGCCACCAATCGATTATTTTATCTTATTTAATTAAAAAAAATGAAACAGAATTAACAATTGAACTAATCTTTATCTACACTATCGGTAGCGTCACTATTGTCTGTAAGTGTTCTACTGAGCTATTGTTGCCAATAATTTTATCAGGGATGTTTTAAATATTGTGGGAAACGGGGTAAAAAGGGGATGTGGGAACAGAATGTTTGAAAACGACAGAGATCTAATTAGTTGCCATCGAGATGGTGAACAAATATAGGGTAGACCCTTGTTACTTTTTATTTCTCGGATTCTAGTGAGTACCAAAATAACAAATAACATTTGAATTATACAAGTAACTTGAACAAATTAATAATCGATAATATTTTGTTCTGAGATTTTAGCAATAATAAAATATTTCTAGTTTTAGATGTAATGAAACATGCTTCATGTAACGAAGAACTTGTCGGAAATTCAACTAAACAAGAGTACGAATTCGATACTTGTACTGGCCAATACGATCACGCCGTCGAATATGATGCAAAATGGAAACAACTTTTCATACATGGAACTTAAGCTGAAACTTGGCAATTTCAAAATAATATTTCAGACTGGTTTTAATAAGAAAGTACGACAATTACAAAAGTAAAATCATCGTCAACTTATCTGTTTATGTTTATGAAGCTCTTAGAAATTAATCCAAAAGATTTTTGAAATATGGACACTTCGAGATTCAAATCAACATTCGTGTTGAATTTCGTCTCCTGAACAGAAATTTCTAATATTGAATTCATAAAAAAAATTATAACCAACTCGAAAGATTCAAACTAATTTCTAGCTATGAACTTTGATACCACATCAACCCAACTTCATCCCTGAAGCACCAATTTTCACCGACACGCTGCCTTTCGATGCTCCTTCGAACCGCTGCGCTGCGCCCGAATGAGCACACATGGGTACTGTGGTAGTGTTTTCAAACGGATGACGACTTGAGGATGAAGCTAGAATGTGATACGCCTGCTAATGTTGCCAATCCGTTCGTTGTGTCCTCCAAGAAATGGTTTTTCGGAGGCGAACACTCTGTCACTCGTCGCTAAAAATTTGCCGTGCGTAAGGCACGTGTTTTGTGTGTCCTTGGAGAGAGGAGGAAGCAGAGTAGGAGGTCGTGCATCGTTGCGAAGAGAATATTCATGATATCATTCCGACAATAAATTGAGGGGAAGTTGAAAGTCCATTGGTTGCGGGAGGTCTAATACCACATTATTGTGAGAGGAGACGGATATCGAAAGGAAGTGCCTATACCTTATGAGCTCATACACGCAAAAGAACCATTGCCACTGTCACTCGACTCAGAAAGACTCCTCCTAATTTTAGGTAATCGGCAACCGGCTGGTACCGAAATTGGACTTCATAAATCGGATGATAGTTTAATGTAATGTCATGTGGATTTTTGCGACGCAACGACGAGGTATGGTAGTCGAAAAACAATTATGCCCGAGGTAATGAACCACATTTTAGAGGACATTTCCGGAGACGGTTCCGGGTGGTTCTCGAAGGATTACCGGGTAGTTTTATGTATCCTATGTCCAATGGTTTCGAGCATGACCGCAACGACAATCGTCGGATGGATGTTTGGGCGAATTTATTTCACTCTAATTAAAATGGACAAACACACACGTGTCCTGTACAGACCAGCTGGAACCATTTTGCTGACTTGGCACTGAAATTGACCTGCTGGACATCGACCACTAAAATTAAAATAGGTACAGTTATCGTAAATTCCTGCAAAACGGTACTATATATGTGCTCCGGTTCGACCAACCGACCGACCGACTGACAGACAGACGGACGGACCAACCGCCGGGATATGTGTGTATTTGTGGTTCGAAATGCATGTTGCTCCTGTTACGCAGGCACTAGAGTGTGATTCACTGGGGCACTTCTCTAACGATTGCTGTTCGCCGGTGGGGGTCAAATCAAAAGTGCGGTCGTAAAGCGACAATGAATGTCAGTTCGGAGCACATTCGGTTGGATTGCCCTACAAATAGCAGGATAGCTTCGTGCACCGTTCGGTTCCCGTACAGTTCAACTACCCTTCTCGGTTCCGGCTCAGGAGATCCGCCATGATACAACGGTAGGATGTTTGTGAAAATGGCTCGAATTTGATGGGTTGTGATTGTGATTTCAGTTAATTAATCATAAATTATTAAAGTTACTGCCGGGTCGTATAATTTAAGCTCGAACGAGAGTTTGTTCTGGGCGTGAGATTTAATTTGTGGGTCCATTGGTTGGGCATGGCTGTCCTATTCGATAGCAACAAGGTTTGATTCAAAGGTGCACATCAAATTAGATGGAAGTGATATGACCTGATGCTTGATCGTTTCTTTTTCGCCGTTCACAATTGACTATTAGTAAGGGTAGATTACTCCCTGATTTAGTTTGAAATGCTGGCATAGCAATGGTTGCACTAATTTCTTGCTTTTGAATAGTAATTCCTTCTCAGTAAAATAGTTTTCCAAAATCTTCGTAGCCGACATTCTGGAACAATTCATACAACCAACTGTGAAATCGAGTTGAAGTTTTTTAAAGTGAAATTGTTCCTACGAAAACTAACCTGTGCTTAACATTATTCTACTGGTTTTCTTATCATTATAATGATTTTAAAGTTTTTTTTTTGTTTCAATTATAGAGGCTTTAACATCTTAGGTCATTCGCCTCTTCGGACCAGAAAATCTTTCTGGCCCAATGTGCGGGGTTGGGAATCGAACCCAGGCGGGCTGCGTGAAAGTTTTTTTTCTTTAAATTTCAAATGTACGTCGATGCGATGACAACCAAGTGTTGCATTAGGGTTGGGAATGTCAAGATAAAAATCGTCCAATCGAAATCACTGCCAAAGAAGATTGCTTGTGATCTTTCGCAATAAATCTGATCTTTTTAAGATCAGTTGATTAGTGATTTTTAAATCACATCGATCTAATTTGTTTTCCTCACAGAAAATCGGTAGTGATTTTGAGCTAAAATAATTCTTGATTCATGTAACATCAATCATTGGATGATTCGATCGGTTTTGAGCATTGTGGAAGAAAATCCATTTGAGCAAGATCAAACATGAGTTCCGATCTTCCGTTCTATTTACGTCTAAAATCGTTGAACCCTCGATGAGCAGTGTAAAAATTAAGTAGCGGGTAGGGTCTAACATTTTAAAAAAATCATTTATTTTTTTATTTGTATTTTCTTATAGAATTCCAAGAATATTCTGTGAAATTTTCAAGCCTATCGGAACAAAACTCAGCAAGTTATTGGCCTTCATCTTTGTTCATCTCATACTGCGAAGAAGTAAAAGCTCGGCACACAGGCCCAAGATTTCTACTTCGATCGACTCCAAAACTTTACTAAACATTCTTGGAATGAATCATTATAATAAATTATAAAAGAAAAAATACGATTTTTTGAAAATATTAGACCGTACGGACCTGGAGTAATAAATTGTTTCCATTGATTTTATGGACAAAAAACTTTAAACGCATTTTCCTCGAAAGCAGGTTTTGAAAATCCGTGCCCATCGTCATTCAAAAACTACTGCACCATTTTTTTTAAGATTTTGCACACACTTTCTACATATAAAAAACCAGACCCCAACGTTTTCCTTTTCGTTGTTTGTTACTATGGGGAGGTTTTACAGCTACAAAATGGCCGATTTTTTTGTGAAAAATCGTAATTTTTACTTTGAGCAACCACCAAAAATTCAAAAAAATCAAAAAAAAAGTTGGCTAAAATACCGGTTTCGTTGCGGCACGGTTTACGTAGTTTCAACATATGATCTCGTTTGATGCACCCCGTTCTCGATTTCACAACCGGTTGTTTGATTCGGAAGAAAACGAATACTAGAAGAAGGGAAATGAATGCTAGATGAAGGTTTTATGAAAAGAATAAGTTTTAATTGCAGTCACAATGATACTGTTAATTTGACAACATTTACAAAATTAGTAAAAAATATATATCACAACTCATAGTAATTATAGCGACAACAGACTTTGTTTCACTTCTAGTTAGTTGATGCTGATGATGATCATTTTGATTAAATCCAATAAAACACTATTTGACGTGAAATTAATGTTTAGAAGCAACAGGAGCGCAGGGTTTGTCGGTTGCATACACACAGCAAGCGTTTGAATTGGCGTAGCAAAAGCTGCACTTCTGTAACATTATATTACTCTGCCAACGTGGTATTGCTGAACAAATTTCAAATACATCACGGTGCACGGAATTCCGATGCGAGTGACAAAATAAACTCATCAAAATTCATTCCTTCTTTTTTCCATAATTCCAGTGCAGTGGTTATGATTTTTCTCAATCAATTTTTCTCAATTCCCAGCGATTGGTGCATCCAAGCTTGACTAAAATTATCAATGCATAACTTTAGTTCAACCGTTTGAAGGCATCATCTTTCGATACTCATATAAAGCTAAATTTACTTATTTCATTAATTTACTCGCCCCTCCGTAGATTACATCAGAAACGACTTTCTTCATTAATGGTTTCCGATCGAATCAGAAGTGTTTTTTTCTAGAATTTATATTTTTACTGATCTCGACTTGACATGATCGTGATCATACGAATATCAAAATCATTTAGAGATCAGATCAGTTGTAATTACGCAACGATGATTTTGTCTTTGGCTAAGATAAATGTGATTAAATCAGTAGTGATTTTTTCATGCACGCGTTCAGTGATCCTACGATCAGCAGTGATCTTAAATCATCAATGATTTTTGATTTTCGGTGATTTTCTCAGCCATGGCTGGCATTTTCAAGTCACTCGCATCTAACTAAAAAAGAGTACACGAATATTTTGCTGTCGTCATACAGATTGGAAATTATAGGCCACATGGATAGCCAAATTGAAAACTGTGTTACCCACAAGAAAACGTTAGCCGGTTCCATTGACGTTGCGTTCCTGCATCCCTGCTTTCTTGGTGGATTATACATTTAAGAATTAATCCATTTGTACATTTTAAAGTAAGTTAGTCGGCAAGAAAATGCTCTGTTTAAACATTTCAAATCTTCGATGAGTAAAATATGTCATCTTGACGATTTCTAACCAATTCGCAGGTTTTGCACGATTGGAAAATATTTACGTCTTTAGATTAAAACATACACAAACGTTGACATATTCTCACTTTTGACTTAACACGAAACTCTTTTCAATGCATTTAGTCACAACTAATAAAATCCAGTTATTACGGCAAATGAGAATGGATTTGACGAATAAAAGTCGGAAAACAATTTTTGGGATCATTCCGAAATCCTAGATGGCCACTTCCCTTACATTAAGTATCATTTTTCAGCATCGACTTTTCAAATTTGTTCCAAAACTACCCATATGTAAGGGTTTTCAAGGCATACCATTGCACCGGAAGTCGCCATCTTGGATCGTTTTCCGGAATGTACACACTTAAAACCAATTCTCGAGTTCGACAAAGTAAAATGCCGAGACAGAAAAGCAACACACAATTTTTTCCGATATTTGTTTAGCCGAAGAATCGCAAAGTCAGTGAATGCATCTTTTTCCCGAGATTCGGTAAAATTTTGTGCTGAACTCACCGGTATTAGCAAATGCGTTTCAGCAAGATAACTGTCATTTACGTTTTCGTTTGGCACTAGGCAGTTACTTTTCGTCGAAATATTTCGAAAAAAATTTCCCAGTGGAGCAATTCCAGAAATGCTTAGCAGATCATCAGACTCGACCTTCTCCGATTTGGATGACTCACGACTGATTTGAAAAAAAGGGCGTATGTATTTTGGCATTTCACAAAAATTGTCTTTTTCAAATCGTTGTAGCTCGAAAACCATTAATTATACAAAAATGGCGTTCAGGAAGAAGTTGTAGGAAATCCATAGGGCAATCTAAAAACAATATACACTGAAAAAAATTGATTTTTTTCTCAATAATTTTAAAATGAACCAAAAAAATTAAATTAAAAAAATTAAGGTTTCGATTTTTTTTATAATTTTTATTTTAAAGCTCTTAATAAAACCTACAGATTGATGGCTATTCCATTAGTGCCTTTTTAAAAATGAAGAAGTAACAGCTAAAACAATTTACAGATGTATTCGAAATTTCAAGTTCTCGTTGAAAGATAATCATTTGAACAGTAGAATATTATTCTACAAGTTAGAAGCAATAAATTTGTTCATGATATCCTTTCTTCTAAAAGTAGCTGTTCTTGAGATACTTGGATATTTAATTATAACACCATCTCGTAATTATTTTGCTAAGATGCAACGAAAAAAAAAATAAGTTTGTACTCTTCAAATCCATTCCAAAAATACCCATATTGTTGTGGTTTCCACGGAATATTAAATTGTTTTCATTTTATGCAAAAACCTACTTTATAGTTTTTGTTATTTGGGATTTGGCTCGTAAAAAATGATTACGTAAAAGGAGATAAAGTGAAAAAGTTGTACATAAACGGAGATTTTGGTGTATAGCGAATACGATTCTAAATTCAGTAATGAATATGAGAAATATTATTATTTTCGACCAACATATCGGTTTAAAATAATTGTCAAATGGTGAGATATCTTGAGTCTCACAAGTTCCTATCTCATGCCTCCTCGTGTGTCTATGATGACATTTGGTCAATAGAACGGCGTCGACTGGGTGAAATGGTTTGTAGGTTGAAGCCCATCCTAAAGTGCCATGTTTATCATAGTATATTACAACATAGAATTCTGTTGTTTATTACATCATTTTGTATATATTGAATTGAATTATATTAAAGTATATTATATATTATTATTATTATTATTATTATTATTATTATTATTATTATTATTATTATTATTATTATTATTATTATTATTATTATTATTATTATTATTATTATTATTATTATTATTATTATTATTATTATTAATATTATTATTATTATTATTATTATTATTATTATTAAAAGGAAAATATATTTCCTACATTACTGTACTGCGACATCAATTGTTATATTGTATCAGAACATATTATTTCATATATTATCGTCTTACATTATTTCATGTTACGTTATATTATATTGTATGGTATTATACTGCATTGCATTATATCATATTATATTGTATTATGTATTATGTTATTATATATTATATTATATTTTATTACATTATATTGTATTGTGCTCAATTATATCGACAACGGGGAGGGGCAGGGAGTACATCAGGGTATCTTAAAACTGAATGACTGGATGATGGGATTGCCAACCTGAGTCACGCGGGGGAAGCTTTGTGTTTCTCCCTGAAGGTCTGAAATGAGTAAGACGCACCCTTCTAACAAACAAATCATCAGGCGGGTTTAAGCTGGTATTGTGATATTCTTTATTATATGGATGGATTGGATTCTTGCTAGAAGGCGCCGGGTCCTCAAAACCCATTTTGGCCTTCGTAACAGCAATTATATGAAAACTATCTGATGAACAAATTCGGATCTACTGTAAATCTACCCGCATACACTGGTAATGCCTTGAACTGATGGTAGCTTCACACATACATACATATGTACATACAATATGTCGGTTTAAAATATTTCGTTCGACTTAAAAATTATAACACCGCATAGTTCCGGATCGGGAGTTCGGGTCGGAGCGAAATACCATAACAACCTCTGAGGCCATAACACCGATCGTTAAAGGGTGTTAAGCTAGTGTGTCGGATACAAAAAATCTTTTCTAAAATATATTGACAAGACGTGGATTGTGGATTGAGTTTTTCTTTCGCAATTTAAGTGGTTGAAATACTACATACGCTGTTTTTCTAAAAAATCACGATTTTTTACCTATTTTTATATATATAAAAAATAGGTATAGAATTCGCTCAAACTTTCGAAAATTTTTCCGAGGCCCGGAGGGCCGAATGACATATACCAATCGATTCAGCTCGACGAACTGAGCAAATGTCTGTGTCCGTATGTGTGTTGTCAACTAAGAGGTCGAGATCTCAGAGATGGCTGGACCGATTTTCATCAAACTAGTCGCAAATGAAAGGTCTCCCAGTCACCCAAAACGCTATTGAATGGTTTTGAGATCGGATGTTTACTTTTTGAGTTATACAAAGTTTTATGTCAAAATTTTCAGTTTTTTGACAGTATCTGTCACAATTGACCTTGAAAACAGAATATGTTTTCAGACTTAGATTCCGCGCGATAATACCTATCCAACAAGCCATAGATTGTTAAAATCCGTCCATTTTTAACGGAGATATCGAAATTTTTCTGTAAGCGACTTTTCCCCCTATTCCAGCAGTAGGAGTTTTAAGCGCTGTATGACAAAGAAATGCTTGGGAGCAACGGAAAACACGATTTTTTATACTGTTACATACAATTATTTCTAAGTACCAAAAAGACTGTGTACAGCATCCTTTTTCATGACATTTAGCCTCGGGCCGATTTTGGCACGGCTCGTTTTTGGCAACATAATCGTTCGAATATGACATATGTAAACCAGATGATGGCAGAATTTTTTTTAATTATTTTGTTTTAAACTACTTACAGCAATAAATGCTGGAACAACATAACATCCATATACCATTCGAATCAGTTCGTCGAGATCAGCAAATGCGTGTGTGACAAATAACTTCAATTAATTTTCTCGGAAAATTTCTTTTCTACAAATTCAGATTCATACGAAAAGTCGTATGCTCCCAAACAAAGTTCCTGCATTATGTTTGGTTCCGACCTCTGGTTTCGGAACTACAGGATGATATGTGAAACGAAATCAAAATTGTGTAACTCATTTTTCTTGAAGATGGCTGAACCGATCTAAGATGCAAATGAAATCTAAGAATCATCTAAGATTCAAATGAAAAGTTTCAAAGTTCTATAAAACATCTTGCTTTTCAGTCAGATCCAACTTCCGGTTTCGGGGATTGTATAAAAATGTTTATTCAACATAATTTAATCAGGTTTATCGGGTTAGCAGATTTGGATAGTCGATAAAAAAATTAACTTTTTTCAGTTTTAGTGGTATTCAGTTGTCGATCAGAAGGCACCTAAAAATTTAATTCGTGCTATGATCTCTCAAAGATGTCTTAACTGATTTTCAAATGTTTTGAAACAAATGTAAAGTGTACAGCTACTCAGGTGAATTTATCTGACTTCGGCCATACCGCTTTTAGAATTCCGGTTCCAGTATAAAATCGTTTCTCAAAGCTCAATCGTTTTCTCAAAAAAAGGCTAATCAAATTTCAGAAACAAAAATTTTAATTAAAACAAACTTATATACAAAAATTAATTATTTTATCCAATTATGACTTCCGGTTCTCGAATTACATGATGATGAATTTTTAAAATTCAAACCGATATAGAAGATGACAATCCCGAAAAGCTTCAAAGTTGAACTCAAAACTGTTGTAATTTATTCGTCATATGGCCATACGAATCGGTTTGGGTTATGCTGGTTCCTGAATACCGGCTCTGGAAGTACCTTAAATTACCGTAAACTCTAGAGTGGAACTTACATATCATGGCATGTTTAATCGATTATCACACTTCTAGATTCAAATTCGATCCGATTTGCAGTTTCGACATTACAGAGTAATGAGTGATTAAAATCTCAAATTGTCGCTTAAAACGAGGGTCATTAAAATAATGTCATGAAAACTTAAACACCGAAGAATATTCATGCAAAAAACACATGCGGATTGATAAAAATAGGTATCATCTCACTGCTAGGTGGATTAAGCTCGTTTTTTTTTTATTTAAGCCATGATATCTCGAAAATTATTAGATTATTTCTGCTCAATTTTTTACAGTATCTTCAGCCTATATAAATCGTCAAATTGAACTAAAAGAACTGGAATTGCTTCGTTAGTTTTTGTATCAAGAGTGCTTTAGGATTATTGTGCACCGAAAAAGAGAGAAAAAACCTCTTTTTATCCACCAAGTGTTATAATGATGCCTTCCTCATATTACTGATTTAAAAAAAAAACATCACTAGAAGATTGTGTTAAGATTTTTTCTTTCAAACTTGAACAAAATAAAATACTTTCTTTGAGTATAAACTACCATAACCTTTCCAATTTGTGAACAGTTATGTCAAGTTCAAGATCTGGATGTGACAACCCTGCACGCTATACAAAATTGAACAATGCACGATGAGTGCTACGCGGTGTTGTTTTCTTCTTCCGTACCAGTACGTACTCTTTTTCTATATATGTGCTTCTGTTGATCAGTGTATCTCCGAAAATATTCTGTGTAATTGACTGTAATGACAACAAATATCCCAAACCAATTTGAATGTATTCGAAAAAGATATTAAATACATAAATTACTCTGTGTGAGAGGTTTTTCGAAAACAAAATCCCCAAACTATGCCTTAAAATTCCCATTTTTTGCAGTGCATCATTTCCGGCACTCTAGGAATAGCCAAAACTAATTTTGTTCTACCATCAACTGAAACGATCTATATACTGGAATAGTTTTTAGCACAGTTTCATAGAGTTTGTACGCTTGTTGCATCGCCATCCTAAACAACGGTTTGATTTTTTTAAATATTCTCCGCTTCATATCCCAGGAAGTAAAAGTTGGACCCAGATCCAGAATTATGAAATGTAAATAAATGAATGTAGTCATTTTGGGTTTGTGCTAAGTGCACATGTCTGTTTTCCGTTTCATCTTCGACTCATCAGTGTGTTTTCAGTTTTTGTTAAACTGCTAACGCCACCTAACGGTTCAACGTAGACCGCTGGGCAGCCGTAAAGTAAATGCTATTTACATGTAAACTTTTTGCACCGAACGACCATGTCTTTGCTACCAAAAGCCCAAAAAGCAACAATCTGATGTCGACCAGATAGTCGTCACTGAGATTCTTTTCTTCTGGCACTTCAGCAAGTCAGCACTTGAATCGTTTTTGACGATCGAATATGTTGGTGTCAGAAGATGTAAATTAGTACGATTTTTCTAGGTGAGCAGAAGGAGTATAAATTCCTTCGAATTGAGATGTCAGGTAAGCTAGTTACTACTAAGCATCAAATAATTGACTTCGGGGTATCTAACGGCACATCTCTTTCATACATACGGGGGTATACGATGTTCAGATGAGAACTATAAATATATTTCGCTTCATAGAAAAACATAATTAGCCGTTGAAGCCAGAGTCGCAAGCAACACTACATTTATGGTTGTTTCGCTTTATTAGGAACAAGGCGATAGTTTTACTCTGTATGTTATTTTCATTTAAATTGTCCTTTCGGTGAAATGACTCTTTCGACGAAATATTTTTTCCGGCGAAATAATTCATTCGAACGAAACAGCTTCAAGCTAAATTGCTTTCGGCGAAATGGCTTAAGGAGAAATGGTCGCTCCCTTGCCATTCATCAGCTTTAATGTGGAATAAAGCTATATTATTAGACAACGGATGGATGAGCCCGGTTGTCGTAGTTCTCTGTAAATAAACTTTACTATAAACTTTCCGACGATAGGTGATGAGTACCATAAAGAATCCTTGCACCTGAATCTATACCGACAGCACACATTTAGATGAGTTCCAGTGCATGTCGCCTGCTTTCATATGTGTTTATTACATGTAATAAGATTTTAGGAAAAAAGCCAATTAATTGGCTGATTTTATATAAAATCACATCGAACCGTTTTAATTGTGAAAATTATGAGGTAATAACAGAAATATTAGCTCTCTCTCCAAGCTCGGTAATCAAAGGCATGATCGGAGGTAGAAACGCTGGGGTATTGGGCAAGTTATTGCTAATAATCGTAATATGGAATTCAGTGCTGGAAATGGCCTCGAGTACAAACTATTTCAAGTGAAGGCCGCATATACAAAATCAATTAAAATCAAATCTCAATTTTATATGACTAATTTGAATCATTTTGTTCCTGTAATGGAAAAATCATTTGAACTGCCTAGTTTTAGGGTTATAGAAAAAAAAGTGCGAAAATATGAACATTCTATGCAATTGCGAACTATTGATTAACTGCAAAAATCTCCGGTTGAGTAGAACACTAATAAAATCATTTTTTTGTTTTTTAATCTCCTTTCAGGTAATTGAAAGTGCATTCTCGCCGCTCGTCAGTGGGGTTTATGTGTTTTTGCCATGGCGCCGACAAGAGGCTCGTCGTCGGGTTATTGTTGAGTTCGTCCGTGGAGAAAAAAAAAGTTCCTGGAGTAACACCCCTTTCCCCCATCGAACCGGCAGGCTTTGGACTGGGTGGGATCGTTTTATGATTCTTCGCAACTTGGCAGGTAAACTGGAACACAGACAAGTGCAAAGTAGGCCAAGCTGTCGTTGTCAGTGTTGAACGGCTCTGCCAGGAGTCAGACAGTCGAAAAAGGCGCAAGTGCTTAATTAGTGCAAGCTTTTCGTACCTGTGAAGAGTGGAAGAATAGGAAAAAGAAGAAAAAAAAACAACCATAGCCTACTCGCCGGCACGCTAAATGGGTTGTTTGTTTCCGGCGTGTCCGTGCCGCCTGTGTCTGTATTGGTGCGAAGTTTTTCTCGTTCAAGTGGATCCATTAAATGAGATCTGGAGGGTTGATGACGGCGAAACCAGTCATTAAAAGGACAGGAAAGGAATTTGACGTCGTATAATTACCGCGAGATTGGGCAAACATTTAACGGTTGTCTAGAATGATTCGTTTCGTTGTTGGGATTAAAGCTTTTAATCCCAGGAAAATTTTAATCACTTTTTTGAGGCAGGATGGGACATGTTGCCGCAGGACAAAAAGTTTTACAGCTCTATCTTTAGCCAGTGGACGCACTGAACGCTGTTCGGGATGATTGATGTTGACATTGGACTACCGTTATTTTTTATTTTACGGTAAAAGGATAGAAATAAGCTTAGCTTAGGTTTAATGCTAGTAAGATACCCGTGATTGATAAAAAAAACCAGCTGTAATTGAATACTGAAACGAGTGCATGAAACTTTTATTTCTTCTTTTATTTTTTAAAACATGTTAAACCACGAACCGGATGAAGAGCATCCGCGGCATGTGATAGTTTTCATGTTGAATAAAGAAAAAAGGCATCAGAAAGTCATCGAATTCTTCTTGAGACCGTTAAAAATTGTGAGCACAAATACGAAAAAGGATGACGAAGCAATTGAACCACATTCATCTAAAGTAGTCTTATAAACGTATTGCTACTTTTAATAGGGAATTTCTATCGCACCCGCTATATTCACCAGATCTGATACCTTCTCACTATCGCCACTTCCAAACTTTCGAGAATGTTCCAAAATGACCTGATGGCAGGTGAAACTTTCTACTGAGGAATCCAACAATTACCAAAAAGAGGGACAAAATATGTTGACAGCGAAAAGCAATAGTTTGATTACAAAACACTTGGCCAAGATTTTTTAATTCTCTACGATTTTTGATGAAAAAACCAGGTAATGGAAATGTGGTGCGACTCAGGATCAGGCGGCTTATTTATAATAACTTATCGATTTTTGTCCATCTCTATACAAAGTTATTAGAATTGCTGGGAAAACTGACTTTCGAACGGAGTATCGAAGACCCATAGTGCTATGTATCATTCGAGTCAGTGCGGCGGCATCGGAAAATGTCTGTGTGTATGTATGTGTGTGCACTTCTCAAAGATATTTTTACCGCTCAATTTTCCAAAGAAGGCTCAACCGATTTCAACTCGTTTACAAGCTACTATTGGGCCTTTGATCGAGTCTAGAGATCAAATGCTTTTTACCGCTCTGGTTCCGCAGATATGGTGGCATAAGTGACGTAACCGACAAAACGCGTTGTTTTTTACCGCTCAATTTTTTCAGAGATGGTTCAACCGATATTAACAAAATTAGACTCATTTGAAAGATTTTATTGAATTGTGGATGAGGTTTGCATAATAGTGTAAGTGTCGTAACCGACTAAATTTTCTCGCAAATGACTCAACGAATTCCGATAAGCTTATTTGAAAGCTAACAATGGCAGTTAAATTTGGAAGGTTTATCTCCGGTTCGAGAAATGTTATGTTATATGTGATGTAACCGACAAATCCCAGTGTTTTCATTGCATCAAAATTTTCTCGGAGATGAACGAATCGCTCTCGTAAGACTTAGACTCGTTTGAAACCTACTATTAGTCTATATGATAAACTCACGAAACTAATGACAGAGGATAAAATCTTTAAAAAAAATTAATGAGACTATTTAAATGGCAAGAGAAAGGCCATTCTCTCTTTACGAAACGTAAAGAACAGCAAGAGAAAGGCATTATTACATCACCAGGTGGATTATGAGGGTTTTTTTAAATGACATCGATATTTCCCTAATTCTCACATTATACAGTGAAAATCATCAGGCAGTCACATTTTAAGTTTAAATTATGTAGGCAGCCGATTGCCCCGAGTCTTTGATAGAAAAATGGGCTACTTCTTCAATTAATTATTGTAACTGTCCTAAGAGTAATCTTCACCTACAGGTTCGGCACTAACATCCGCCCGATTCTCCCGATCCCCTGCATGTCTACCATCTCTATCGATACAAACAAGATCTTTTTGCTGTCACTAACTTTTTTGCATACCCCTTTCCCCGTCTCTTTATTATCTCGATGTAAACTAATTAGATCTTTGTCGCTTTTAGTCATTCGTTCCCATACCCTCTTTCCGACTCTGTTTTCCACAACATTTACTTCTCCATGTTTCTTTCATTCTCTTGGGCAACATCACCATCAACGCCCACGGAAAGCTACTCCAGTCGATGATCAACATGCGGGCCACCCACCGGGTCCTCGTAGCTTGGGGGTGTTTCCCGCGGACCCACAGAAGAATGCGGCAACCTTTGAAACGTTTCCACGTAACCTGGATTATTCCCATGTTTTCATCACCGCCGCCACGAAGAATACCTCCCATCGTTGAGGGACACTCGTCGAATCTTCAAAGACTCAAGAGTGTTTCCTGAGGACCCACATGGACAAGCCCTTGGCATCATAAACTTAAACGGATTGTGCCTTAATAAAATATATCTTTGACAAAAAACTATCCAAAGAAATCAATTTTTAACAATCTATAACGTACAACTATAATTAGAAAACTATTAAACCTTCGATCATTAAAACAAGAAGGTTCTGAGTGTCAAACTTATTTACAGTACGTAATCGAATAAAAGATGATTTCTGGCTTTCGTATGTTGAAATGCAATACAATCCCTGTGATAACCTACTTATGAAGCGAAGGCACGGAAGGCCAAGTTTTTTATACCATCCAACTCAGCTCGTCGAGTTCGCAAAGTGTATGTGTGTGTATGTAACAACAATATTCACTCGATTTTCTCGGCAATGGCTAAAGCAAAATTTTGACATTACATTGCTTTTGTGGAATTTGGCTGTCCTGTTTCAACGGACTTCGCAGCCGATTTTTAGCGTACAGAATCATTGCATGGCTCAGCAATGGCTGCATCTTTTTTTTTTACTTAAATTGAAACGAAACGTATCTAGGTTCCATATCCTATGCTATTGAATTTTATCCGGATCGAGCTTCCGGTTCTATAGTAACGGGGTGCAATGTGTAAACAAGTTAAAAAATTAAATTTTCTCAAAGATCCCTTAGCCGATTCTCTTAAACTTAGATCCAAAAGAGTATCCTTCTACTTCTAGTCTTCTACTAAATTTTATCCGTATCAGACTTCTGGTTCCAGAATAACGTGGTGAATTGTACTAAAAAATAGAAAATATGCAATCACTTATTTCAGAGACCGCTGGACCCATTTTCACAAACTTAGATTCAAATAAAAGGTCTTATAATCCCAAATAACTCTCTCAAATTTTATCCGAATACAGCTTTCAGTTCCGAAATAAGACGTGTTTAGGAGCGGGCTTCTATACATGGCACTGAAAAATCGAGCAAAATACTCTCGATTTGCCGTCTAGTTATTCAATTGAGCAGGTCTGGTTGGTTGATGGTCAAATGCGGATCCGGCCCTGATCCGGAGGAAGTACCATAAAAAATGATTGTGCACTCCAAACCGGAGCTCACTAAAATTTCTTAGAAACGAAACATATTTCCACACATTTGGATTCAAATTAAAGGGATTTTGGTTCCATAGGGTAAAGTGTGTTTAAAAATTCCAAACCGTCATTTAAAGCGACGCTGTGAAATACGGAAAAACCGTTTGTTTTAACAGATTAAGCAATAACAGTTCCCAGTCTCGATTCCGGAAGTACCGGAAGTAGTGGTCAAAACCTCAAAAAAATACGGAGCTTCCATCATTTTCTCATAGACAGTGGAGTCGATTTTCACATATGAAAGGTCTTACAGTCTCATAGTCTGCTTTTAATTCATTTTGGATCCGACTTCCGGTTTCGGAACAACAGAGTGAAGTGTGCTTAAAACTTCAATCCATCATTTAGAGTGATGCAAAAAATCAAGGAACTTGGCTCAATACTATTCACAAATTGGAAAGGAAGAAATGAAAGCTCCTCTCCCCCTAGAAGAAGGGTGACAACGAGATCGAATACAAAAAAAAATTATTTAAAAAATCGGCTCAATCGACCACGTAAAGCTTGTACGCAAGTAGGCCTGAATAAAAATGTCTTTTAAATAAAAAAAATTGAAAAGGTTATGTGACTTTATTCCCAAATAAACATTTTTGTTCTAATTCAAGGTACAATCAACAAAGACGGGTGGGTAATGTCAGAGACATAACTAAATGACGTGAATACGAATAAAACTGACAAGATTTTTCCGCATTTTCGAACATCGATTAACGCTTGTACTAGTTGAAAAACTATGTGAATTTTTCAAACTTTCAATACTTTACTTGCAGAATTGTACCAGTGCCAATATAGGTGAAATACACGCGACTAAAAATTTACAGAGTTACCGATTACGATGACATTAAAAATGAAATGTTTCAGTTTTTTCATGAATTCTTTTAAATTTAAAAAATCTACAATAAATTTTTTGTGGTCATCTAGGATTTCTAAATTGCGGTTAACAATTTGTATGACATTAATTTTAATAACTTATTTGTCAAACGCGTTTCGAAAATACATATACAAAACAATATCCACAACCGAAAGACGCCATCTTGGATTCTGAGAATGCTGAAACTATGAATTAATAATATACACTAAGTGTGGACAACAAGTACCTATAATTCTGTCAAAATTTTACGAAATAATTGAATTGACCGTCTTAACAGTGACCGGTGTGTCTCTCTTATATCATTCAATGAAAATATTCATGAATTATAACCACACATAGTCAGTGCCTATTTTACTATCAAATAAAAAGTGTCGTAATCTAAATACACTCAATTACTGAAAATATTTCGTATTTATATAAGTCGGTGTTACACGATACTCTTTGTGCGATGATCCGTTCGATTTATCAGTTTGAAATTTTGCGCTCCTTATTTTAACACAGAATTTCTCCTTAATGCTCGTTCACACCAAACATTATATAGAACTTAAATTTAAAGTTATTTGTGGTTATCTAATACTACTGAAAATTTGATCATAAATTGCTAAAGACCGTCCCAGAAAGTATGGACGCACTTTGATTTCGCTGTAAATAATCCACAAGTGTTAGATATTCAAATTTTATTCGATATACTGATAATATTAGACTACAACAACAGAATATTATTGTCAACATTTGCTACTTAGCCATTGTAGACTAGCTGGCGCACCTTCTTGCGAACGTTCCTCAATAAATTCCGTACAGACTTCTTGGTGACAAGTTTTGACACTTTTTTCCAATCTTTTTCAAACTGTTGAATGGTTTCGGCTGCCGAGGCATGTTTCCCAAGATGTACCTTCGTTAATGCCCAAAATTCCTCAATTGGTTGAAGTTGTGGGCAATTTGGTGGATTCATGTCTTTTGGGACGAAAGTGACATTTTTGGTAGTATACCATTCTACCGTTGATTTCGAGTAGTGGCAAGAAGCAAAATCTAGCCAGAAGACAACAGGATCCTTGTGGCTTCGAATCATGGGTAGAAGTCGTTTTTGTAAACATTCCTTGGAGTATATTTCGCTGTTCATTGAAGCAGTGGTGATGAAGGGTTTCGAAATCTTACCGCAGCTACAAATTGCTTGCCAGACCACAGCTTTTTTACCAAATTTTTCGATTTCAATCGATGTCTCGGACTGGTTTAACACTTGCCCTTCTCGCACCGTATAATATTGTGGTCCCGGCAATTTGTAATCGAGTTTCACGTAGGTTTTGTCGTCCATAATTGTGCAGTTCAAATTTCCAGCAAGAATCGTATTGTACAGCTTTCGAACCGTCGGCCTGATCGATGCTTCTTGTTTCGGACTACATTTTGGTTGTTTCTGCTTCTTATAGGTTCGAAGATTCAAACGTTCTTTAGCACGAAGAACATTTGACTTCGAAGTGCCCACTTTTTGCCACATCCCGAACTGAAACCTCCTTCTTTTGCTCGGACGCCTTCAGTATACGTTTATCGAACTGATAGCAGGACTTTTTTTTCGATCCGTTTTCGGTTTATCCTCAAAGGTGTTATCCTCTCCGAACTTCCTGATTGCATTTCGCACGGCTTTTTCACTTCCTCCTTCCATTTTTGCTATCTTTCTCAGTGACAGTCCGCGTTCTGTGCACCATTTGTACACATTTTTTCGACGTTGTTCTGCTGAAAGTCCACGCATTCCGAAGCAAACTAATGAGAACGAATAAACAACTGCACAAGTGGTTAGAGAAGAGGTTTGTGGTTGCGTCCATACTTTCTGGGACAGTCTTTATACATGTTTCCAATGGTAACATGTGTTGCTGCCTTTAATACATCAAGAGACCCCATATTAAAGTAAGACGTATTCAGGTAAAAAATCCGCTGGTTTTATTTATGAAAATATGAGTTGTATTAGGAAGGCTCGAAGCTGCCTACTCACGCTTTCCGTATCAAACATTCGTATGAATGTACATATTCCAAAAAGTCATTTCACATTTTTAACCATTGTGTAGAAACGCGATGGTTTCCATGGCAACCATATTATTCGTACGGTAATAGAAATGAACACGTTTGATTCGAACGTGAACGATAATACGAATTCAACATACTTTCAAACGTACCGCATACGGTAGTGAGCAAGAATGAGAGGGTGGCACTTTTCTATCCACTGCTTGAATTATTATTTATTATTTATTTATTTATTTATTATTAAATTTATTCATCTGACAATAAAATGGTCTTAATGAATTGGTTTAGTCAAGTCATAAAATTGTAGATCGCTGTACTTTCTGCACAAATTTGTGTGATGGTTCATCAAATTCAAAAAGGTGTTCAACGGTGCCAAATGTCCTCAAGCATGATGTTATCGGTTCGTAATACCCGAACGTCGTTCGATGAAATCTCGGCTGAAATAAACTGGAAGAGCGCAGTGATCGTTGTGAAGCACGAAAATCGAGTTGAGACAAAATCTTCGGTGAGTCGATATCCCCGTTGATCAGTTTTGCCACGAAAGTAGTTTGCTGAATTTTCCTGCGTCGTTCCAATGAGTCGAGTCCGATCGATCGACAGCGATCGTGGTATGGTGGAAGATCAAGCGGGTTCTGCCAGGGAAGGTTTCTTAGAGCAAGACGAACAAATCGTTTCTGAACGCGCTCAATCCGTAAGTTCCATGTAAGTTGATAAGGACTCCAAATTACGCTAGCATTTTCCAGTATTGGAAGAACCAAAGAACAATATAACGCCTTCAAACAATACGGATCTTTGAAGTCCCGCCCGATCTTTGCAATAAAACCTAGTTGCCTGGTCGCTTTTGAAATTACAGATGAACGATGCAGATTGAAGGTAAGTTTGGCATCTAACAAAACACCAAGGTCATTAACATGGTCAACTCTCTGGAGCGTTTGTCCATCAATTGCATAGTCGAATCGAATTGGGTTCAGTATTCGGTGAAACGTTATGACCTGGCATTTTGAAATGCTGACAATCAACCAGTTTCTACGACACCAGGCGACAAATGTATCTAGACGTTTTTGAAGCCGGATGCAGTCGTCAATAGAGCGAACTTCAAGATATAATTTCAAATCATCGGCATATACTAATCTGCAGCCAACTCCGAGCACCGAAACAGCATCGTTGAAGAACAGCAAAAACAAAAGTGGACCCATATTGCTGCCTTGAGGAACTCCTGATAAATTTGAGAACGAAGATGATACACAAGAGCCGAGCCTAATTCGCAGGACTCTACCACATAAGTAAGAGCGTAGCCAGTCAGTAAACTTTTGTGTGGCGCCCAGCCGCAACATCTTGCACAAGAGTATTCGGTGGTCAATTCGGTCGAAAGCTGCTTTCAGATCAGTGTATACTGCATCAATTTGTACTTTATTCTCCAAACTAGAAAAACAACTGGAAGTGAAATCTAAGAGATTCGTGCTGACTGAACGACCTGGCATAA
The DNA here is from genome assembly GCF_030247185.1 of Malaya genurostris. NCBI lineage: Eukaryota > Metazoa > Arthropoda > Insecta > Diptera > Culicidae > Malaya > Malaya genurostris. The sequence continues at coordinate 208,319,854 of NC_080572.1, forward strand.
ATCCATGCTGATCAGTAGAGATGTAATTTTTAGTACGAAAAAGTACCTCAGTGCTCACAATTATTTCGAACAGTTTAGATGCAGCTGATAAATTGGTTATGCCTCGATAATTTCTAACATTTGTACGATCACCGCCCTTGTATACAGGAAACATGAAAGACTGCTTCCAAGTCATCGGAAAAATACCTTGCTCAAATGATTTGTTAAATGGAAAGCAAGGGTTAGAGCGAGGAGACTAGTATGTATATGTGGTGAACAGAGAAGATGCTTGGATAGAAGTTGTCTAGCACAGCTCGAGGTGGCGGAAATGGAAAACGTGTATGGATGGAATGCATGAGAATGCAGGTTCGAGTCTTGCCTATGTTCGTATTTTTTTTCCAGAAAATCATCTTTTCTGTGAGTTTTCAATCTGTTTCTCCGCACGAGCACTGCAAATAACTGAATTTGGTTCTAGCAACGTAACGTCAAACCAACAGAAAAAAATAATAAAAAAACGATAGGTATATTGTTATATATTTTGGCATATTTATTCCTATATCGCACTCCTATTTTTGCCTTTAAACCTACAGTGGCCAAATCCAACGATAAAAATGCTTTAATTGAATATCTTGAACTTCAGCCTTCTAAATAAATTTCAATGACAATGGCTGGAATTCATTTCCTTTGAGGATCATTACAGTACTGTTACTCTTATAGCTGAGTAAATTAGCGATTTGTGATTAATTTTTAAGGAAAAGATATTGAGCCCTGGCCATGGTATCGTTTTGGAATTCGTTCGATTACCGTTTAACGTCCGATAAATACCGGTAACCTATGGAATAGAATTCTTATTTGAGGTATGGCATTATCTGAGTCAAAATCGCTGTTAAGAAAACAATTTCATATTAGCTTAAAAAAACCTCCCGATCGTTCCGTATCCACAGTTTTCTGACAATCAAAAAACATCTAATCCAGAAATATGAATTTAATTTCACACTCGTTCCATCCGTCGAAACAATATTTCATCGTTGCAGCGAAATTTCCGCCCCCTACCTCCAATCCTTGCTTGCTACTCAAAACAGAAAAAAACAACGGAAAAAATACGACACGGAAATATCTTTTCTCAGACACGCGGCTTGTCTCCAGTCTACTCGTTACGGTATGGATGAGAACCGGCTGTAGCTGAAATTTCCAGACTATGAATAATATCGTCATTTTTCTTCAGTCCAATTTTTTCTCTATTGTGTGCATTTGTTCCGCTTATATATACTTTTTTTTCATTTCTTCTTCTTGTTCTTCCTACTATGCACAACTGAATGGGGGTGGTGATCTCCGGAAGCAGGAAATGAATGACGAACCTGCAGACCCCGGCAGGATCGAATAGAAATAAACCAGCTTATTTTCCCCCATCCATCAACCCCCTTCCCACCGACCGCTCTGGTCTGGATTTCGAAACCTCGTCAGCATCGTACGAAACAAGACTCCGATGACATATGAAAAACTCGAACCCATCTGTTCGGTCCTATGCCGGATCCAAGTCGTGTGCCTGACGATTTTGCATATATGCATCAGCAGACGGAAACTAAGCTGGAATGAAAACATGAAACTTTGCACTTTTTTTTTCTCCTCCGCGAATCCTGACGTTCGGCGGTACGACTGGGACTGAACATATTGAACAACACGGCTGCTGTGCTCTTACGGCGTGAGGCAAAACCTGCAGTCTGTCTGAGCCGGGTGGTGAAACGCCGGATGGCAGTCCGGAACGAAGTACCTTTCTGCAAAGATGTTTCAATTTGGCAAACAAATAAATTCCGCAACTTTAGTACCTACCTATACAGATACGGTATCATGTATCATACATAGGCACTGAAGTTTCTTCACTAGTATTAACTTTCCCCGAGGGTCGATATCTTCCAAACTAGCTAAAACTTTCACTACAACACTAACAGTCAAGTGAGGAAAGGGATGTTTTTTCGAGCCTCCCAGTGCTTCCCAAATGTGTTCCGTCGTCTAGTTTGGCAGAAGCAAACGATTGCTGTCAGGTGCTGTGTGCTATTTTCTCGTATCATCGAACGAAGTGTCAGCACACACTTCGGATCATCAAGAGTTTTTAGAATAAATACTTGCTTTAAAATCTGCTCGTGCGTTTGGAAACATTTAAAACAAGTGCTAAATAAATATTTGGGAATCCTGTCATCTGAAACAATGCGTAATTTTGCAAAGCACCCAAATAGCAGAAGTATATGTCATATCAGCTCGCCACAAGCGAAAAAAATGAAACTTATCAAGCTCTGCACATGTCGAAATTTGATACTTATTTTTTGTTATTTTTTTCGCAATGACCCACTACTAATGACTAAATACCTGTTGTGAGTAGTTACAATTCAATGATAGAATAAAACGCAGAAATTGACTGAATATGCATGTAATTTTGTGAAAATATTTGATTCCTTTGCAGTCAAAATACGGATAAGAAAAACGTAGGCTATCGTGATAGATGTTAAGTTTCTCAACAATCGTTGCTATGCATAGGCCATTTTA